>NC_134798.1:7607316-7614816 GCF_046742065.1 Oratosquilla oratoria
GCGCTTGAAAGTTTACCATATTTATTAGTTACAAATAAAAAACATCATCTTTACCTGTTTATTGCTGAAGATTAAATTTAAATAAATTGATCACGTCATAAATGCAACACAACACACATTCATTGATTTTTAATTAACAAATCAAATTATGTCTACCACGAAGATAAACATAATATACCATTGTGACGTCACATCAACTGGACGAGTTGACATCAAATCGTCGGAAGAGTTGTTTACCTTTGAGACTGGATTTTTTTTAGGCAAAACGGCACCGTCAAATACGACATTAGAAAAAATAAAATACTTACACCTTTATTCCTAACACTTCTTCTTTGAAGCAAATCTACTCGCAGTGATAAGAAATAAAGCTGTAAGTTTGTCTCTGGATCGAAAAGAGTCAAGGGGATTTAAGTCTATGAAGTGTGCCATACAGGTGAGAGACAGGGTGGTAACCTACATCCGTAGGTGTTCATCCACCGTTTTGTTGCTATGCAAGTCTACCAGCTGTCTTACGCCGTGCACATACGTATACATATGTATGTATGTATGTATGTATGTATATATATATATGTATAAATATATATATATATATATAAATATATATATATATATATATATATACATATATATACATATATATATGTATGTATAAAATATACGTATATAATCACATGTAAATCTGGCTGCATCCATACAGAGACGGAACCCACAGGCATAGCGTGTGTATGGTAATAAGGTGGGCACGGGTAAACACATACATGCAAACACTAACAATGCAAACCTTCACTCTGTCCCTCGAGCAAAGTGTATAACGTGGTGTGTGTGTGTGTGTGTGTGTGTGTGTGTGTGTGTGTGTGTGTGTGTGTGTGTGTGTGTGTGTGTGTGTGTGTGTGTGACCATGTGCCTGTAACACCAGTGCCCATAGATCGGTCTACGTACAAGTTCTGAATTCGACTCCAAAACGTGATCCAAAACACACACACACACACACATACACACACACACACGCGCACACATACGCAAACACACATACTTTTTTCATTTTTCAACATGTCATCTTTTGTATTACCAACCATATCTTTTTCTGGTGTTAGTTGTTGTTTTTTCGAGTTATTTTACGGTAAATTTTCTATGTGAAAAATTTTCTCAAACATATTTGAAACCTAAAATCCATTTGCAGCCAGATGGTGTCCTGATCCACTAACTCAAACATGCAACCGCGTCATACACATTTTACAAATCCATAAACATAAAGGTGCAACGCCCAGACGGACCCATTTAGCAAATTAAGTTTAATAATATTGCGAAGAGAGCGGCCAAGCTTTCGTGCAAATACGAACTTGAACGCTTTACTGTACACAGCAAACGGCACTTCTGGGTCAGGCCGACACCTCACCCGTTCAGCCATTTTTTTTTTTTTAGTTGACTGCAGACAGCCAAGGCAAACTCGTTCTTCGAAATGCACTTGCTTCCTTCAGTGCTTGCAAACACAAACGTCCGTTCATGTCTCGCCTGCAAAGACTTTACCAGACACAAAAATATATACAAGTCATGAAATTTGTATTTTTACGAAATGAATATACGACAATAACAAAGAAATACAAACTATAAATAACTAAATATAAATTATAAACAGAAGATTATGAACACATATTCGGTAGCTTTAGAGAAGATCTCTACCTGATTAGGGTGAACAGGGAAGACAACAATATCTGCCTCAGTTCCTGTGCTTATAACTAACTGATGAACAGGATGGAACACCATATCGGACACACCATCTCAGTTCTCTTGTCTATACATGGAATCCACACTCCCTTAACCACATTCCCTAAGAACGATCAGATCCTTTCGTGCCATGGGGTACTTAACTCTATATTCTGGCTGCCGCCAGGCTATTTTATTCACGTCAAGCGGCTGATTTCGCCGAGGTAGTGAATAGGTTGACTGTAACTAATAACACACTACATATATCTTATACATTAACCTTTCTCGTCGAGTAAGAGAACTCCCCTTAACTGAATTATATCGCTTGGCGCCAGGTAAAATAAAATAGTTGTTATTATCATTGTTATCATGTTTGACAAGATAGAATTTAAGGTTACAATATATTTCATAACTTGAGTCATTGCATAAAAGGGGATGAATAAGATTCTGCAGAGTAATATTTCATAAATATGTCCATATATCTACTCAGTTATTTATCCATTTACCTAATCATTTGTTTATTACCTATTTTTACTCATCTCTTTTTATCAATACATTAATCAATTCATTTAACATTTTTGTTATTTATTGATATTCTATTATTATATTTTTTACGCCTATCCTTGTTTTAGAACAAAAGGTTTCCCTCATTCTTCCAACGTACGGCAGCAATCACCCTTTTTCAGCTCCCCCGACCCCCCCCCCCCGACCATCCCTGGCAAGCTTCCAGGTAGTTTCCTGGTTCATCCTCACCATACCTGACGCAACCAGTTCTCACATACTTAGATAATCTGGGCGCGGCCGAAGAGTGCTCTTTAGTTGAGAATCTGTAATATTCCTAACAAAAGCGCCATTTGTACTGTGTGTATGTGTATACAAACACACACATATATAGTATATATGATATATATGTGTGTTTGTATACACATACACACATTTACACACACACACACACACATATATATATATATATACAGTAATATATATATATATATATATACATATATATATATATATATATATAGTATATATTATAAAATACACACATATATGTATACTGATCAGATTAATATAATTCTATTTATTCTGGCTATCACCAAACAACTTTATTCAGCTGAGGGAATCTCCCAGGCTTATAAAGCCTTAATATATCGGTATGGGACGCGTGAAAATCGGAATTTTTTTTCTTTATGCAACAACCAAGTGGAAGCGAGAACATTGATAATGTCTAGTATTTGCCAGATTATTCTTAGTGGTTTCGTCTTTCATATTTTGTTACTGGTTTCCAGGGAAATGGGAGCGAGATTTTCAGTCACTTGTTTGATCCTGAGACCGCTGGCGGATCCAGCCACTGTGTCTCTTCTGTGGGTCGGGCTCCAGCAGACACTTCACCACTGACAGCATGGGCGACTCTTTAACCTTCCTCCACTGGGATTCTTTGTTCAGGTCTTTGCTCCTAGCGACCCAGAGAACGAAGTTCATGTCTTCATCTCCTGCTTTAGTCCAGGGAATTCGTGTCGTGACCATGATGAAGAGAATGACTCCACAGGACCACAGATCGACTGGAGGGCCTCTGTAGATCAGACTCTTAAACATTTCCGGCGCCATGAAGACCGTTGAACCAACGCGGCGGACCAGGCCGACTTCTTGCCCGTTCTCGATGTAACTACAGGAGAACCCGAAGTCAGAGATCTTAATGACTTTTTCTTCAGTCAAAAGGATGTTTCCTGGTTTAAGATCTCTGTGAACAACTCCTCTTGAATGGAGGTAATCGACACCGTCCATGAGTTGTTCAAAGTAATCCAGGGTTTCCTCTTTGGTCAGTTTGAAGATGTGGTCTGAGAGCGTACCACCGCTGCTGTACTCCATGTACATTCGCAGCGTCTGACCAGTTTCTTCCCAGTGGGAGAACCGAATGATGTTTTGGTGGGTAAGCTGGCTGTGGATAATGGGTTCTCTTGTGTGAAGCCCATCTTTACGGCTTTTCACCTCCTTAACAGCCACCAGGTCCTTTGTTTCAATGTTCTTGAACAATCTGACCTGTCCATACCCACCTTCGCCGAGGATCTTGACGAATTCCCACTGTTCCTTTGATCCGTGAGCTTTGGCTTTCCTGTCGTTCATCTCCAGAAGCTCAGGATAAGGAATCGCTGCCTCGGGTTCGCTTTGGGTCGTTCGACGTCTTCTCAGAGGCCATTCTGACCCTTGTGACTCTTCGCTGCCAAATCTAAATGTTTCTCGATTTTCCCCTGTTTCCTTGGTTGTGCATCTGGCTCCATCGTCGTTGTCGGTTGCCTCCTTTGGGCGGAAACAGCAGAGCAAAAATCGAAAGAAAAACATCTTCGTAAATCCTTTCCACAAAATCCGAAGATCCATAGTCCGGAACTGTTTGGCCAATATCTGTTGCGACGCCGACATAGATTAGCCATGAAGTGCTTGCATTTATGGCTAATAAAGGGATGCACCCGTGAGCCTATATAATCACATGTAACAGTGCTCTTTCTCACTTTCTCTACATGTATATATATATATATATATATATATATATATATATATATACACACACACACACATATATATATATATATATATATATATATGCAGAAAAAACACTGGGAAATAAGAAAATCCCAGTGGGTTTTTTCTGCAAATTATTTTCACGTGTCCCATGTGAATTACTGCCATATATATATATATATATATATATGTATATATATATATATATATAATGTGTATATATATATATGTATATATATATACAATATATATACATATACAGGGTGATCAAAAAGTCCCTGTGCAGCCACTTTTTTATAAAAAAAAATCCTGTGTATGTTTATTATTTTGCTGTTTGATCCTAAAAACATTATGAATAATTTTATTTTATTCTATGTCAGATCTTAATTCAGCATATAAAAAAGCCCACAAGATATGGAAACTTACTCGATCTATTGATCACTAGACGCGAAAGCATGGTAACTGATGTAGTAGTCGGTGAAACTGTTGCAAATAGCGATCACAACTTAGTTAGATTCAAACTCCTAATTTTTTTTTGAATAGATACTTGTGTTTCTAAAATACCCGATTTCAGTAGAGCTCAGTTCATAGGACTGCGTCAGGAGCTTCAGCTTACAGATTGGGAGGCAAAATTAAACGAAAGACCTGTAGATCAGATGTGGGAAATATTTCAAAATACGCTCACTAAGATGATTCATACTTACATTCCTTTTAAGGACAGACGTCCCCCAAATCAGGCTCGGCCAAAGTGGCTCGACAAAGAAACTGAAAAAAGTATTGCTAAAAAGAGACAGGCTTATAAGAAATATAAGTGCTCGGGTGCATCTAATGACTATGAAAGTTATTTATCAATACAGAGAGATTAAAAAAAGACAATAAGAAAAAGAAAACGACAATACGAAATGAACATCGCTGATAAATCCAAAAAGAATCCCAAAGAATTCTATAGTTACATTAGAGATAAAAAGGTTGTTAGGAATCACATTGGTCCACTATTATCTGCTGACGGTCAACTTGAATATTCAAATGAAGGAATGTGTAATATCTTAAACAATTATTTTAGCTCGGTATTCGTAAACAAAACACCTCAAAGTGAACTCCAAACTGAAACCTGTGAAAAGACTAGGGCAAACTTACTCACTACGTACGGTAAATATAACAAAATAAACAAATAAAAGGTGTATAGAGAAACTCAAAGTTAATAAAACACCAGGGCCTGACGGTTGGCATCCAAGAATCTTAAAGGAAATGAAAAATGAGATTGTTGTTCCATTAGAATATATTTTCAAGAAATCCATCATATCCGGAGATGTCCCAAGAGAATGGAAGCTAACGTTACTCCCATATTAAAAAAAGGTGACAAAAAGAATCCAAATAACTACAGGCCTATAAGTTTGACTTCAATCGTAGGAAAAATAATGGAAACTATCATCAGAGATGCTATCGAACATCATTTAGAAAGTAACCGTTTGATAAATGATAGCCAGCATGGTTTCAGACGGAAACGTTCTTGCGTGACTAACTTACTCGAATTCTACAACACAGTTATCTCGAATTATGACAAAAGAAACAATATAGATTTAATATATCTAGACTTTGCAAAAGCTTTTGATACCCTCCCACACGAATGACTAATTACTAAATTAGCTTTACACGGAATAAGTGGTAGTCTATTAAGTTGGACTAGTAATTGGTTGAATGGTCGAAAACAGAGAGTTGTTTTAAATGGAAAAACTTCTGGATGGAAAAATGTTACAAGTGGAGTTCCTCAGGGTTCCGTTCTTGGGCCACTTCTATTCATAGTATATATAAATGATATAGACCATGGACTAAAATCTACTGTTTCCAAAATTGCTGATGATACAAAACTGTGCGGAATGGCAAATGATCACTTAAACCAATTAGATATTCAAGAAGATTTTGATCAATTACAGCAATGGTCTGAAAAGTGGCTAATGAAATTCAACACAAGTAAATGTAAGGTAATGCACATAGGTAAAAATAACAGTAAGTACGATTACAAGTTATTTGGAAATTCGTTAGCAAAAGTGGATAGTGAAAAAGATCTCGGCGTAATTATTAGTAACGACCTCAAATCATCCAAGCAGTGTATTTCAGCCTCTGGGAAAGCAAATAAGATTCTAGGACTGATTGCGCGATCTTTTGATTTCAAAAGTCCATCACTCATTAATAAGCTATATAAATCGTTAGTTCGTCCACATTTGGAATATGCTGTTTCCGTATGGTCACCGAATATCATTAAAGACATTGACAGATTGGAAAAAGTACAACGGCGAGCCACAAAACTGATTCCAAATATCAAAAATAAATCATACGAAAATCGACTAAAACATATGAATCTGTTTTCCCTAAAGAAGCGTAGACTCAGAGGTGACTTGATACAGGTCTTTAAAATTCTAAAGGGAATTGACAACATCAAAAGTGACAAAATTTTCACATTGAATGAGAATCAGACAAGAAACAATGGTCTCAAACTGTCCGGAAATAGATTCAATTTGGAAGTAGGTAGAAGCAACTTTGCCAACCGTGTAGTTAATGAATGGAATAAACTTCCTGCACAGATAGTGCAATGTAGTTCAGTTCGAAGCTTTAAGAATCATTTAAATAAACACCAAAGCAAGATGCTGTAATGATTATAATTTATCTTATATTATTTGTTTTTGTTTTGTTATCATTTGTCTGTTTGATTTTCATTATTAGTTATATGTCAGTTTATTATTTTTTACTATTTACTTGTTTGTTTATTATTTAGCTATACCTATGCATTTATTTATGCATTTCATTTATTTACATTATTATAGTTTTTATTTATTATTTCATTATTATTATAATTTTTTTCGCATCCGACCTAGATATAGACCAAAAGGTCCCCTGTCGGCATGCTCCGCCTTTGTAATCCTTTGTATTACTTTAAATAAGGGTTATGGTGCCACTCAAGTGTTGTATCTTTCTAGCTGAAGAAACTTTAAAATATTCGGGAGAATATTCTCTCAACGTCCAACAAGCATTTATTCACAAATTTCCATGCGTTCCTGTTCCGCATCGCAATACAGTTAGACGACTTATTGAAAGGTTTAGAGAAACGGGTTCAGTAGTTGATGCTTCAAGATCCGGTCGTCAAAAGGTCCTAACTGACAAAAAGGTGATTGAAATTGCAGAGAGAATGGAAGGTTGTCCCAACAAGCCGATGTATCCTATGGAAGTGCTCATAAATCTGTTAAGAAATTGTTACATCTGAATCACTATAAGTGTACGGCA
>NC_134798.1:7617316-7619816 GCF_046742065.1 Oratosquilla oratoria
ACCAAATGTCCGGGCAGGACATACCTAAGCTTAATTTCATTTCAAAGAAAATGTTGTAAACCATGCTATTGTCACGGTTCGTCTTGGTTCTGTTGGTGGTCAAGTGTCCTATGTTCTTCCCTGTGTCATTTACTATGATGAGTCCTGTATGCCTCAACGTTTTGGAAAGCATGTGAGAGAGGCCAGAGTTAGGAACCACAAGGTATCGTAAATCTGTCCTCTCTTCACTTCCTTTCCTCTGTCTGATTTTAATTGCTTTCCGTAGTGACGTCCCTAACATGCCCTCTGGGTACCTTAGGTTCGTGAATGTAGCGGTACCCAACCTAAGGTACCCAGCGGGCATGTTAGGGACACCGCATTACCGCATGTCAGATGCAACGGACAAAATCCGCTGGTCCGATCCGACAGTCTAAATTTCACGGGTAGAGTGAATGCGTCCGTTAGTTCGGCGTTTGTCCGATGAGTGGCTGATGGCGTGATGGCGCGAACTTTGTTTTGTTTACTAGTTAACAAGATCGTGATTGGTGTGGACGTTTGGACGTGTATTAGCTGTGTTTGCGGTGTTTTCGCTGTGTTTTCGGTGTTTTTGGTGCTGTTGTTTAGTGCTGTGCAATCACTATGAAGGAGACCGCTGAAACTGTTCTCGATGGCAACGAGCAGGAGGGAGCGAGTGGCAGAGAGGAGGAAGAGGAGGTACTGGCGGTTAAACCCAAGATGTCGGAGGTGCGCCAGGCTATTGACACGCTCATAACTTACGTTGATCTCTCTGCTAACGGTGACGTTCAGGCTTATTATGAACATTTGCGCACTTTAAGAGAATTATTGATTCGTGAACAGTATCAGAAAGGGAAACATTAATATGTATGTAAGTATACTATGATTTTATAGAACTTAAGAGGTGATCTCCCCCCAATACACACACACACAAAAAAAAAAAAAAAACACTCCAAGTCAACGGATTCTTCACATCAACGGACATCGTTACCCCCCTTTTAGTCCGTTAATAAGAGGTCAATCTGTGTATATATATATATATATATATATACACACACACACACATATATATATATATATAAGTGTGTGTGTGTGTATGTATACATACATTATATATATATATACATATACAAATATCTATATATACATATGTGTGTTACAAAACCACTTGGAAAATAAAATGAAAGGTGATCGAACGTTTTCGTCTATTTAAGACATTTTCAAAAGTACAGAGTAAGGAAACAGTGATAATATATATACAAAAGAAGCACACTAGGGGGGAATTAGGGCAGGTCCATTGAGACCTCACTCAGCACTGCTGGACGTTTGAGCCGACTACTGTCAACAATTTTGTATGTTATAAAGTTATCTTTGTTATACATTCCCATAGTCATATTCATGTTGCTCTCAAATGAAGCTTTTATATAACATGATATTCCTCTCTTTAATGTCCTTACTTAAGACATTTTTCTTTGTTATCCCAATCAATGCAATGATTAAAATCCCTTAAATGTAAAAACAACCAACTTGAGACTTGCCCTGTTCTGATGTTATATTTATGTTGGTTTATTCTCAATTTTAAATCTTTGACTGTTTGTCCAATATAATCAAAATTATAATTTTTGCAAGGGATACCATAAACACAGCCTTCATTACAAGCAGGTGAATTTTTAATCAACCTGTTTATAACAGTGTTGTTATTTTTAAAGACAACTTGGACACCAAATTTACTTAAAGTACGGGTTAAACTAACAAATTTTTGATGAAAATAGAGGGTTAAAATATTCTTAAAACTGAATTGCTGATTATGAGTAAGACTATAAAAAGATTTCTTTGCTGTGTTTTGAGCTACGTCAATTAAGTGTTTTTGATATTTCAATTTATTACCAATGTCATAAATGGTTTCAATTTCTTGGTTTAAAAATTCTGGGCAACAAACTCTAAAGGCCCTTAGAAACATTGAAGTGAATACTGATACTTTAGTTTTAAGGTGGTGATAAGAATAGTAATGAATATATGAAAGGACATTGGTAGGTTTCCTGTAAACATCGAATTTAAACTTATTACCAAATCTATAAATCATAACATTCAAAAAGGGCAGACTATTGTTCTGTTCTATTTCTTTTGTAAATTTAATTGATGGTACCAAACTGTTTAACTTTAATAAAAAAAATTGTCTAAAGGTTGGTCAATAGGCCACATACACAATATATCGTCAACATATCTATGCCAAATGGCTTTGTTAGGAATAATTGTAGGCAAAAACCTACCAATGTCCTTTCATATATTCATTATTATTCTTATCACCACCTTAGATTACAGACTGTCAGTGGTAATACGGGCAGGAGGTTTTCTCTTATACATACTTCATTTAAAGTGATGTCTAATTGTGCATTTATTATTTTCTGAAATGTATTTTTCATATGTCTTACTGTGGACTTATGTTCCTCTCAAAGGTTTATGACTTCACTACGAACGATCAGACCCTTTCGTGCCATGGGGTACT
>NC_134798.1:7632316-7697316 GCF_046742065.1 Oratosquilla oratoria
TAAAAAAAAAGTGTATGTGTGTGTGTGTGTGTGTGTGTGATGTCTACATGCTTATCCAGTTTGACCTGATCAGCTTCAATGCAATGGTGCACTTTAGAGCCATCCAACCTGTTTGATGCCAACAGATTTTATTCACCTGAGAGGAGATGAAACCGGGACAATATAGGGATCCCCTCTTGCTCCGGACCTGCTTCCTAAACTGAATTAAATTGCCTGACGACAACAAGAATACATATATATCCATTACATCACTTTGTTGTAATTGTACAAAATTGGAAATGTTTTACCGCGTTGTATGTGTGTGTATTTACCTAGTTGTATTATACGGGAAGGGAGCTATGCTCGTGGTAACCCGTCTGGCGCCCAACGTATGTGTGTGTGTGTGTGTGTGTGTGTGTTTACATGAATTCTTTATTATTTGCAAAATAAGCTTCAAAAAGAGAAGACTTGACCCCACACTCCTAACGGTCCCTGCTGGTTGATCCTTCCATCAATGTAGGTCAAGCGGCGCGTGCCGGTTTCATCCTCCCGGTGGCCAGAGTATTATCCGGCGAAACACACTGAGACTCTGAAAAGCAACCGGCGCATGCAACCGGGATACATTAACCTTTCAACTTGGTTTGGTGGCGTAATCGAAAGCGTGCTGGTCTCGCATTCGTTCAGTTGTGGGTTCGAGACCTTTACTCCTCTTCGATTCTCAGCAGTGACGATAAATTACCTACCCCAGCAGTCTTCAAAGCGCATAGGGCGAAGATGACGGCTTCGGCCGCAGCTACGCGCCTCCTGGCGCAGGCTTTTCAACTTCGTCAAAGCCAAGAAAGTCCTCTGGGGTGTATGAAATCGTCTGGCGTCAGACCAGAATAAAATCCGTCCATCCTGTCAGTCGATGGATAATTTTGTTCAGCTGACGGAAACTTGACCGCCTAAAATTAATCTAAATCTAAAAAGAACCAAACCGAACCTAAAACTAAGCAATCTTGATCTAACCAAACCTAACCTAAATATTGAATAACCCATCCATCGTGATGAACTCGTTTAGAAGAATCGTCATAGTTATAGAACTTCATCGGGGAACCATCAGGTGACTTTATTCAGTCATGTATGTGTATATATATATATATATATATGTGTGTGTGTGTGTGTGTGTGTGTGTGTGTGTTGAGACAAATTGACAGGTTGACGTAAGTGGAGTAGGAAACACAGGAGTCTTAGTCTGAGTTTATTCCCGACTAGATTCGCAGGTATAGTTTTTCCTTTGAAAAAGCATACCTGCGAAATTAGTCAGGAAAAACTCAGACTAAGACTGCTGTGTTTCCTACTCCACTTACGTCATATTATATATATATATATATACATATATAGACACATATATATATGTATATATGTATATATACATATATATATATATATATGCATATATATATATATACACATATATATATATACATATACTGTATATGTATATACACACACACACATATCTATACACATATATACATATACATACATACATATATATATATATATATATATATATACTGTATATTTCATTAAAAGTGATAGCTAATTGTGCATTTATTTTTTAAAGGTATTTTCCATATGCCTTACTATGGATTTAAATTTCTTTGAAAGTAGGTTTAGGACTTCACTATAGGTGATTATGTTTGCTATATCGCAATTTCGGATTCAAGACCCTTCTTCAGTAGCTCTAGGGGTATTCCATATCGGCAGGATAAAATTTGTTCCTGTGAATTATATTATGTAATGATATTACTTTATATACTTAAGTTTTCATATTTGCTCTTCACAGTGGGAGGTTACCGGTCACCTGGGAGAGGTTACCTGGTAACGCAGGCAGTGATGAAATGTCACGTGTTAGGAGGAGCCTCCGGCTTCGTGTTGAGACGAAATGTCGTATGCTGGGGTTTGTGGCGTTCTGTCTCGTACTTGGATTGGTGGGGTTATGTTTCATGCTTGGATTTGTGGTGTTCTGTCTCGTACTTGGATTTGTGGGGTTATGTCTCATGTGTATGTTTGTGGGGTTTTGTCTCATGTTTGGGTTTGTGGCGGTTTGTCTCATGCTTGGGAGGGCCCTAAGGCCATCTAGTATATTTAGACTTGGAATCAACTATTCAATGTATAATGCCTCTAAGATTGGGAGGCGTCTATCATTTGTATATGTTTCTAAAATATCTTGGTTGACTAGTTTAATGCTCCTCTGTATAATCTGTTTCATTAAACGTTCATCTTTTTATGAGTTAATGAAAATGTAGATCAATGATACATGTTAAATTTATCTTTATTTAGATTATTGTTATTATCTTTGTACCAGCTGCCCATGATATTTTTGGCCCGGTGGTTAATACATTTATCATTGAAGCCATTATTGATACATACATATATATATATATATATATATATATATATATATATATATATATACATATATGCAAATATATGTATATACATATATGTATACATATACATGTATATATGCTTTTATGTATAAATGTGTGTATATATATATATACATATATATACATATATGTATATACACAAATATATACATATACATGTATATATGCTTTTATGTATAAATGTATGTATATATATATATATATACATATATATATATATATACACATTTATACATAAAAACATATATATGTATATACACACACACACACACACACATATATATATATATATATATATATACATATATATATATTACAAAGGAGGAGCATGCCAACAGGAGACCTTTTGGTCCATAACTAGGTTGGATGAAGAAAAATCAAATCAAATAAAGAATAAATAAATAAATAAATAAAATGAAATATGAATAAATAAATAATGATAGTTAAATAGTTAAATAAATGGATAAACAAATAAATATAATTATAATATAAATAATAATAAATAGAATAAGTAAATAAATAAATAGGTAAAGTTAAATAATAAACAAACAGGTAAATAGTAAATAATAATAAATTGACAAGTAAATAATAATAAACGATAATAAAGGAAATAAGAATTAACAGACAAATGATAATAAACAAACAAATAATGTAAAATAAATGGCAGGCATTACTGCATTTTGTGTTTATCTAAACGAATCTTAAAGCTTCAAACTGAACTACATTGCCGTGGCCCTGCAGGAAGTTGATTCCTACACGGTTGGCGAAGTTGTTTCTACCCACTTCCAAATCAAATCTATTTCCTGACAGTTTGAGGCCATTATTTCTTGTCGGATTCTCATTCAATGTGAAAAATTTGTCACTTTTGATGTCAATTCCCTTTAGAATCTTAAAGACCTGTATCAAGTCACCTCTAAGTCTACGCGTTTTTAGGGAAAACAGATTAAATTATTTTAGTCGATTTTCACATGGTTTATTTCAATCTGTCAATGTCTTTAATGAGATTCGGTGACCATACGGAAACAGCATATTCCAAATGTGGACGAACTAACGATTTATATAGCTTGTTAATGAGAGATAGACTATTGAAGTCAAAAGATAGCACAATCAGTCCTAGAATCTTATTTGCTTTCCCAGATGCTGAAATATACTGCTTAGATGATTTAAGGTCGTTACTGATAATTACGCCGAGATCCTTTTCACTGTCCACTTTTGTTGATGGATTTCCAAATAACTTGTAATCGTACTTACTGTTATTTTCACCTATGTGCATAACCTTGCATTTACTTGCGTTAAATTTCATTAGCCACTTTTCAGACCATTACTGTAGTTTATCTATCTATCTATATATTATATATATACACACACACATATATATATATATAATATATATATAAATATACAGTATGTACAATATACGCATTTGTTCATCTCTTTGCTCGTTTCGAGGTGTGGCCTAGTGTATCTATACTGGCTGCCGCCAGATAATTTTATTCAGCTGAGGGGGTGGGAGAGTCTGATCAGTGTGGTGGCCTGCTTTTAAGAGGTCGACTAGGGGGACAAAAAGGGCGTCCTGGTCGATCGAGACCCCCGCCTCACCCAGGTCGACCATCTGGCAGAACCGGAGTCTCAGGATGACCCCGTGTTACCAAGACAAGGTTGGTCTTACTCGGGGCAGAACCTGCTACCGTTGCCCTACGTACTGGTACAGCAAAACACAAATGGCAGCCGCAGCCGGTCAATCTGGATTTTTTTTTTTTTTTTTTATCTAATCATGCAATGTTCATATTTGTTTTTATTTACCTATTTATTTTATTTTTCATCTTATTCATCTATACCTATTTCTTATTTCTGTTTATTTATTAATTTGTTTTTGTCTGGTTGGTTGACACCAAACGAGTTGATTCACCCGTGGAGACGCAGCAGCCTTGAGCCGGCAGGCAGTAGTGTCGGTGGCGCTTGCCCAGGGTCAGCACAGAGCGAAAGCGAAACCGGAGGTGAGGTCATCACTTCAGCTACGTATGGGCCCCGGTTTCCCCCTGGTAATGAGATTGTGAAGTTGAGGGTGGCTCACTGCACACCGGACCAATACATGTCACCTCCCCAACCCACGATACTGCCTTGGCTTATGCTTGTGTATGTTTGTGTGTGTGTGTGTGTGTGTGTGTGTGTGTGTGTGTGTGTATGTATGCGTGATTCACCATGGTCTTGGATCACGTGTTGGACTCGTGATCGACAGCTATTTCCCTGCCAGAAGAGAGCTCAGAGCTCATATATGACCGATCTATGGGTAATGCTGTGACCTTACACGCACACACGCCCCCAACTCCCCGCCCACGAGAGTTGGAATAACAACCCGCAGCGCAGCGATACTGAAATTATTTCAGGCCTGGGCAGGATTCGAACTCGGACCGCCGTAGTGGCAGCCGGGAACCCTAACCACTGCGCCACGATATGTGTGTGTGTGTGTGAGAGAGAGAGAGAGAGAGACTGTGTATGTATGAGTGATTCACCATGGTCTTGGATCACATGTTGGACACGTGATCGACAGCTATTTCCCTCTCGGAAGAGAGCTCAGAGCTCGTATATGACCGATCTATGGGTAATGCTGTGACCTTATACGCACACACACCCCCAACTTCCCGCCCACGAGAGTTGGTTGCGAGGCTGGTACTCGTCCGGACCTCAACCTTACAAGTGGTTCGGAGCAATTCATATATGAACGCAGTACACAGCGTCCACCACCGTATACCACTCTCACAGTGATGATACCCGGAGGAAGTTGAGGTCACCTCAGGTCAGACCAGCAGTTAGGAGCCATGACTCAGAGTGGATACCCTTCCTAACCTCTGCGCCGTGGCAAGGATTCGAACTCACGCCCGAAATCCCCACGCGGTTAACACACGTGTGCTACCACTGAGTGATGGCAGGCCCTCTGCTGTGCAGTTGGGCATAGTTTCTGTTCTTCGGGGAAATTTTTACCTCGCCAGGGGAAAGAAGGGAGAGGGGAGACAAGGGAAGGGGGAGGGGGAGAGGGGAAATAGAAGAGAGATTGGAGATAGGAAAGGGAAGAGAGAAGAGGGGAGAGGAGAGAGGAGAGGGTTGAGAAGGGGAAGAGGGAGAGAGAAAATGAGCGTGTGTGTGCGTAAGTGTGTATTAATAAAATACTGTAATAAGAATTGATTTCTTTAGTTAAAGTGATATAGTGATACATTAACGATGTACAATTTGAAATAATTCTAATACAAGATTATGTGTGTGTGTGTGTGTGTGTGTGTGCAATATCTGTAAGTTCGCGTCCGTGCATGTGTGTGCGCTTGTGCATGTAATCCCACTGTTCAATTTGAATGGTAAGTGATTAGACGAGAGAGTAGAGATGTGGGAGTAGGGATTGATTCTGGATGGGGGAGTTAGGACAAAAGTGGAAAGGATTCTCATTTCTGAGAAAAGATATTTGGAGGGATAAGGCGATAATGTGAGGTTTCTCTCCCTCTCTCTAAAAACCTACTATCACTTGGAGTCAACCATAATAAAATCAACAAAGCATTTGAACTTTTAACACAACTTTATAGATCTCATGGATGTCAGCAAAGGATTTAAATCCCCTAAAAGGGGTTCAATCCCACTTAAATAGGATTAAATATCCTTAAGACGGGTAGTAGACGGGTAGTAGTAGTAGTAGTAGTAGTAGTAGTAGTAGTAGTAGTAGGTCAGCCTTAATGGTCTCCTGCAGAACCGGTCTATCCTCTGATGGGCGATACAACCTCTGTATCACACCACAGTGGCTTTGAAACCCGGCTTGGTAAGGTGGCATGTATTGTAAGATGAGCATGTGATTTTTTTTTATTTATTTATTTATTATTTTATTTTTCGTATGTTGGAATAACTGTGGTTCTCAATAAAAAGAAAAAGAATATATCTGATATATATATATATATATATTATATATATATATATATTTATACATATACATATATTATATATTTAGAAATTGTTTTAGACAAATGAGAGAGTGATAGGTGGGGAAGGGTAAATGAAGAGGGGACAAAGTCGAGATCTTACATAGGGGACTACAGAAGAAAATTAGAAAGACGGTGGAAGCTGCTCGTATAAATACCCGAATGAACAACAACGATAGAGAAGGATTTATATGCCTTTCCAAAGCAGCTAGTCTCCTAATAATCAACGCTCTGGAAAAGACCTGACACTCGAAGCTTGGCGAGTTCCTCCAACTGCAAGTATAAAATTTGTGATCACGATGTAACATAGCGAGTCCTCTGAAGAAGGTCATAGTGACCGAAACGTTAGGACGTATTCTAAAAAGCCCCTCTTCATTTACCCTTCCCCACCTATCACTCTCTCATATATATATATATATATATATATATATATATATATATATATATATATGTAAACATATATGTATATATATACATATGTGTATATATACATATATATACATATATATATATACATATATATACATATATATGCATATATATATGTATACATATATATGTATACATATATGTATATATATACATGTATATATATATATATATATATACATAAGAACTTACCATTTTAGGCATACAAAATCTGTCATTAATATTTGCCGTGAGTGTGTCTATCTTTGTATCTGTCTGTTTCTGTCCGTGCATGGTGTTTACACACACGCACACACACACACACATTTGAATGTAGGTATAATAGTTTGGAGAATAAGAGACAGGACCCCACGAGTCTTGCACACTACAATTAGGTAAATACAATCAGGTAAATACAAACATACATACACACACACGCAAACACACACATACATACAGGCACACGCAAACATACACTACGGGCATAGCTCCCTTCACGTATAATACAACTAGGTAAATACATACACATACACACACACACACACACTCAAATACACATACGCACACAAACACACATATACATGCAAACACACTCGAAACCACGGGATGAAATCGCTTGGCACCAACCAAAAATACATAAGAAATACTTGAATACAGAAAAATGTATGAAAAATACATAAATATAATACATAAATTAATAAAAAATTATAATACCCGAACACAGCTTACATCATCTAGGGGTTAATGGAGACGGCCTTTGTCCCCAGAAACACTCGCGAGCCTCGACTCCAGCTGAATAAAATCGCCTGGCGACAGGAGGAGAAAGAGTACGCAAGAGGGATCGCATCCGTCTTCGGGTCGAGAGTCGCTGCGTCATCTTGGATGTCGTCCTCGGTGCCGCGAGGAAACGTCCGCGCCTCCCTGGCTCCTCGACGGCTGGGGACGCGTTAATGACCGACAGGACTAGAGGCCGACCGGCGGTAGCAAGGAACCAGTACAACAAGATCCGCCGGTCGGCTGGGAAAGCTGGAAAAGAATAAACAGCAGGAATTCTATAAGGAGGTCGGTCGGCCTGGACATCGAAGAAGAAACGAGGCCGACCGATCAGGATGAAAGGAAGAAATAGCAGTTTGGAAAGGAGGCCGGCTGGCAAAGAAAGCAAAAGGAAAGATAGCCAGCCGGCTGGGGAGGTTGGAGAGAATCGCTGAAAAGTACAGGAGGACGGTCGGTCAGGGAACGATATTAAATAAAGGAGGCCGACCGTCTGGGAAAGCTGGAACAGAATACTGAAAGGAAATCTAAGGAGGCCGGCTGGTCGGAAAACCGTTAAAAAAAGACCAGCCGGCCGGGTAATTGACAAGTTATAGCTGTTTGGCATGGAGCCGACCAGTCGACCGGGGGCGCGGACAGGACTTGAACATTGAGCGATTGGCGCCAGGTGGCGATTTCATTCAGGCTGCCAAAGAGCCGATTCGCTTCTCAGCTGAATAAAGTTGGTTGGCGTTGGCAAGGGACGCCGTCAGCGTGGCTCTTCCCTCAGCTGAATAAAATCATCGGGTGACGACCGGAATGAAATTGACACAGAGCGTCATCTGGACGCGGAGGTGTCGTAATCCGTCGATTCCGTCTGTCCGTGAGGAAGCTTATGTTTGTTGGGTTCCGTCGGTGTATCAGAAAAAACAAATCTTCATTGTGTTGAGTCTGCAGAGAGAGTACGCCAGGAGCCTCCTAGCTCCAACCGAAACATTTTCTTCTTTTTCTTCCGACGTGGTTACAAGCCGAGTTAGAAGCTCAATGCACAAAATGTTTTATGATTCATATAGATAAGCACCTAAGAAATATGCTGTAGTGCTTGCCATTTTTTACATAAATTATTTATTTATCATTATTTAGTTATTATTTACCTGTTTATTTTTGTTTATTCATTATTATAATGCCTTCAAAGTCTTCCAAAAAGGAGTCCTCAAAGTCTCCCGAAGAAGTCTTCAAAGTCTCCCGAAAAGGAGTCTTCAATGTCTCCCCAAAAGGAGTCTTCAATGTCTCCCTAAGGAATCTTCAAAATCTCCAAAAAGAGTCTTCAAAATCTCCAAAAAGAGTCTTCAAAGTCTCCACAAAAGGAGTCTTCATAGTTTCCCGAAGGAGTTTTGAAAGCCTCTCGAAAGAGTCTTCAAATTCTCCCGAAGGGAACTTCAAAGTCTCTCCAAAAGGAGTCTTCAATATCTCCCGAAGGAGTCTTCAAAGTCTCCCAAAGGAGTTTTCAGTCTACTGAAGAAGCCTTCGAAATCTCCCGAAGCAATCTTCATAGTTCCCCGAAGTTTTGAAAGTCTCCTGAAAGAGTCTCCAGTCTCCCAAAGGAGACTTCAAAGCCTCCCAAAGGAGACTTCAAAGTCTCCCGACGGAGTCTTCAAAGTCTCCCAAAGGAGTTTTCAAAGTCTCCCCAAAAGGAGACTTAAATGTCTCCCTAAGGATTCTTCAAACTCTCCCGAAGGAATCTTCAAAGTCACCCGAAGAAGTCTTCAAAGTCTCCCAAAATAGTCTTCGAAACCTCCCGAAGGATTCTTCAAAGTCTCCCCAAAAGGAGTCTTCATGGTTTCCCGAAGGGGTCTTGAAAACCTCCCGAAAGAGTCTTCAAATTCTCCAGAAGGGGACTTCAAAGTTTCTCCAAAAGGAGTCTTCAAAGTCTCCCGAAGATGCCTTCGAAATCACCCATAGGAATCTTCAAAGTCCCCCAAAGGAGTCTTCAAAATTTCCTGAAGAATTCTTCAAATTCTCTCCAAAAAGCGTCTTCAATGTCTCCCAAAGGAGTCTTCAAATTCTCCCGAAAAAGCCTTCAAAATCTCCTGAAGGAGCTTTCAGAGTCTCTGCAAAAGGAGACTTCCAAGTCTCCCGAAGGGGTCTTCAAACCCTCCCTAAAAGGAGTCTTCAAAGTCTTCCGAAGAAGTCTTGAAAACCACCCAAAAGAGTATTCAAATTCTTCCGAATGCGTCTTCGAAGTCCCCTGAAGAAGGCTTCAAAGTCTCCCGAAGGAGTCTCCCGAAGGAGTCTTCAAAGTCTTACGAAGCAGTCTTGAAGAGTATCAATTCAAATGGAAAAGCGTGATGCACACCATAGGTTGGTAGGTAGGTAGGTACTAGCACATTAATATTATGATAAAGTTCATTTCTTTAACTTGAAATTATTCAAATTATAGCCTGTGCACTCCAAGGAGTCCGTTTAGGATGTAGCATATGTCATTTACTAGAAGCCATTCTGCCAAATCAACCTTAGTACATGGAATCAGTTTTGTGGCTCACCGTTGCACTTTTTCCAATCTGTCAATGTCTTTAAAATGAGATTCGGTGACCATACGAAAACAGTATATTCTAAATGTGTACGAACTAACGATTTATACAACTTGTTAATGAGTGATGGATTTTTCAAGTCAAAAGATCGCGCATTCAGTCCTAGAATCTTTGCTTTCTCAGAGGCTGAAATACACTGATTGGATGATTTGAGATCGTTACTGATAATTACGCCGATATCATTTTCAGTATCCACTTTTGTTAACGAATTTTCAAATAACTTGTAATCGTACTCACCGTTATTTTTTACCAATGTGCATCACCTTGCATTTACCTGTGTTAAATTTCATTAGCCACTTTTCAGACCATTGCTGTAATTGATCTAAATCTTCTTGAATATCTAATTGGTTTAAGTGATCATTTGCCATTCCGCACAGTTTTTTATCATCAGCAAATTTGGAAACAGTAGATTTTAGTCCGTGGTCCATATCATTTATATATACTATGAATAGAGGTGGCCCAAGAACGGACCCCTGAGGAGCTCCTCTCGTAACATTTTTCCATCCAGAAGTTTTGCCATTTAAAACAACTCTCTGTTTTCGATCATTCAACCTATTTCTAGTCCAACTTAATAGGCTGCCACTTACTCCGTGTGAAGCTAATTTAGTAAGTAGTCTTTCGTGTGGGACGGTATCAAAAGCTTTTGCAAAGTCTAGATATATCAAATTTATATTGTTTCTTTTCTCATAATTCAAGACAACTGTGTTGTAGAATTCGAGCAAGTTGGTCACGCAAGAACGTTTCCGTCTGAAACCATGTTGGCTATCATTTATCACGGTTACTTTCTAAATGATGTTCGATAATATCTCTGATGATCGTTTCCATCATTTTCCTACGATTGAAGTCAAACTTATAGGCCTGTAGTTATTTGGCTTCTTTTTGTCACCTTTTTTGAATATGGGAGTAACGTTAGCTAGCTTCCATTCTCTTGGGACATCTCCGGATATGATGGATTTCTTGGAAATAATTTCTAATGGAACAGCAATCTCATTTTTTATTTCCGTTAAGATTCTTGGATGCCAACCGCCAGGCCTCGGCGTTTTATTAACTTTGAGTTTCTCTATACACCTTTTATTTTTTTCTTTTGATATATTTACCGTAGTAAGTTTACCCTAGACTTTTCACAGGTTTCAGTTTGGAGTTCACTATGAGGTGTTTCGTTTACGAATACCGAGCTAAAATAATTGTTTAAAATATCACACATTCCTTCATTTGAATATTCAAGTTGACCGTCAGCAGATAATAGTAGACCAATGTGATTCCTAGCAACCTTTTTATCTCTAATGTAACTATAGAATTCTTTGGGATTCTCTTTGGATTTATCAGCGATATACATTTCGTATTGTCCTTTTCGTTCTTTATTGTCTTTTTTTAAATTTCTCTGTATTAATATATCACTTTGATAGTCATTGGATGCACCCGAGCACTTGTTTTTTTTATAAGCCTGTCTCTTTAGCAATACTTTTTTTCCTTTCTTTATCAAGCCATTTTTGGCAAGTCTCAGTTGGGGGACGTCTGTCCTTAAAAGAATTGGCCTTTTCTCTCTCTCTCTCTTTTTATGTTCTCGCCCGGACCTCAACCTTACAAATGTCCCGGATCAGTTCCTACATGAACGGAGCAAACAGCGTCCACTACCGTATGCCACTCTCACATTGATGATAACCGGAGGAAACCGAAGTCACCTGAGGTCAAACGTGACCATCAGTTCGGGGTCATGACTCAGAGTGGACGCCCTTCCTGAACTCTACGCTGTGGCCAGGATTCGAACCCAAGCCCGAAATCCCCACACGGTTAACACACACGAGCGTTACCACTAAGCAATGGCAGGCCCTCTGCTGTGCAATTGGGCGTAGTATCTGTTCTTTGGTGGAAATTTTTGCCTCATGAGGGGAATGAAGGGAGAGGGTAGACAAGGGAAGGAGGGAGGAGGGGGAGAGGAGAAAGAGAAGAGAGAGTAGAGATGGGAAAGGGGAGAGGAGAGAGAAGGGTGAGAAGGGGAGAGGGAGAGAAAATGCGTGTGTGTGTGTGTGTGTGTGTGTGTGTGTGAGTGTGCGTGCGCGCGCGCGGTGGAGTGGGAGTTAATAATAGATAATAATAATTTTCTTTAGTTAACAGTGATATAGTGATACACTGACAATGTACAATTTTAGATAATTCTAGCACAATATTGCGTGTGTGTGAGTGTGAATGTGTGTGCGTGTACAATTTATGCTTACGTGCGTGCGCGTGCGTATGCTTGTGCATATAATCCCACTGTTGAAATTGAATGGGGAGTGATTAGACGAGGGAGCAGAGAGTAGGGAGTAGGTGGTAGGGATTGATTCTTCTTTCTCTCTCTCTCTACAAACCTATTATCTCCTGGAGTCAACCATAATAAACTAAAAAAAGCATTCTAACTTTTAACACAACTTTACAGGTCTCATGGATGTCAGCAAACGATTTAAATCGCCTAAAAGGGGTCCAATCCCTTTTATATAGGATTAAATCTCCTTATGAGGGTTAGTAGCAGTAGTAGTAGTAGGTCAGCCTTAATGGTCTTCTGCAGACCCGGCCTATACTTTGAGAGACGATACAGCCTTTGGACCTCACCAGGGTGGCTTTGATATCCGGCTTGGTAGGGCGGTATGTATAGTGAGAAGTGCATGTGAAAATTTTGTATTTATTTAGTTTATCTTATTTTATTGATTTATTATTATTATTATTATTATTATTATTATTTTTTTTTTTTTTTTTTGTATGTTGAAATAGTTGTGGTTCTCAATGAAAATGAAAAAGAATATGACATATATATATATATATATATATATATATATATATATATATATATACATAATGATGATAACTTCCCATTTGAGGTACACAATATCAGTCATTACTGTTAATATTTCCCGTGAATGCGTCTATCTTTGTATTCCTGTATTTCTGTCTATTTCTGTCCGTGCATGTTTTAAACACACACACACACACACACACACATACACACACATTTGAAGGTAGGTATTACAGTTTGATGAATAAGAGATAGGACTCCACGAGTGTTGCTCCTTGCCTGAACACTACAATTAGGTAAACAGAATCAGGTAAATACAAACATACATACACACAGACACACGCATACACATACATACAGAAACATGCACATACACACACACAAATATTAACACGAATACACACATACACATAAACACACACACATACACATACACACACACATACATACATGTACACACACACACTCACATAGACATACGCACATACATACATACACACACACACATACACACATATACATACACGTATCCTCGAAACTACGCAATAAAATCGCCTGCCACCATAAAAGATACATTATGAATATATAATTAGATACACAAAAAACACATGAAAATAAACATGAATACATAAAAACACATAAAAATAAAAATACGCAAACACAGCCTTCGTCATCTAGGGGTTAATGGAGACGGGTTTTGTCCCCAGAAATACCCGCGAACTGAATAAAATCACCTGGCGACAGGAGGAGAAAGAGTACGTAAGAAGGATCGCTTCCGTCTTCGGGTCGAGAGTCGCTGCGTCATCTTGGATGTCGTCCTCGGTGCCGCGAGGAAACGTCCGCGCCTCCCTGGCTCCTCGACGGCTGGGGGACGCGTTAATGACCGACAGGACTGGAAGCCGACCGGCGGTAGCAAGGAGCCAGTACAACAAGATACGCCGGTCGGCTGGGAAAGCTTGAAAAGAATAAACAGCAGGAAGTCTATAAGGAGGTCGGTCGGCCTAGACATCGAAGAAGAAACGAGGCCGACCGACCAGGATGAAAGGAAGAAATAGCAGTTTGGAAAGGAGGCCGGCTGGCAAAGAAAGCAAAAGGATAGATAGCCAGCCGGCTGGGAAGGTCGGAGAGAATCGCTGAAGAGTATAGGAGGACGGTCGGTCAGGGAACGATATTAAAGAAAGGAGGCCGACCGTCTGGGAAAGCTGGAACAGAATACTGAAAGGAAATCTAAGGAGGCCGGCTGGTCGGAAAACCGTTAAAAAAAGACCAGCCGGCCGGGTAATTGAAAAGTTATAGCTGTTTGGCATGGAGGTCGGCTGGTCGGCAAGGAATGCGAAAAGGATTAGAATGAAGCCGACTGGTCGACCGGGAGCGCGGACAGGACTTGAACATTGAGCGATTGGCGCCAGGTGGCGATTTTATTCAGGCTGCCAAAGAGCCGTTTCGCTTCTCAGCTGAATAAAGTTGGTTGGCGTTGGCAAGGGACGCCGTCAGCGTGGCTCTTCCCTCAGCTGAATAAAATCTTCGGGTGACGACAAGAATGATATTAACACAGAGCGTCATCTAGACACGGAGGTGTCATAATCCGTCGATTCCGTCTGTCCGTGAGGAAGCTTATGTTTGTTGGGTTCCGTCGGTGTATCAGAAAAAAAAAAAGAAAAAAGAAAAAAAAAAAAAAAATCTTCATTGTGTTGAGTCTGCAGAGAGAATATGTCAGGAGCCTCCTAGCTCCAACCGAAACATTTTCTTCTTTTTCTTCCGACGTGGTTACAAGCCGAGTTGGAAGTTCAATGCACAAAATGTTTTAAGATTCATATAGATAAGCACCTAAGGAATATGTTGTAATGCCTGCCATTTTTATATAAATTATCTATTTATCATTATCTAGTTATTATTATTGTTTATTTTTGTTGTTTATTCATAATTATAATGTCTTCAAAGTCTCCGGAAAAGGAGTCTTCAAAGTCTCCTGAAGAAGTCTTCAAAGGAGTCTTCAAAGTCTCCTAAAAGAGGTCTTCAATGTCTCCCCAAAAGGAGACTTCAATGTCTCCCTAAGAATTCTTCAAACTCTCCCAAAGGAGTCTTCAAAGTCACCCGAAAAAGTCTTCAAAGTCTCCCGAAGTAGTCTTCGAAGTTTCCCGAAGGAGTCTTCTAAGTCTCCTCAACAAAAGGAGTCTTCATAGTTTCCCGAAGGAGTCTTGAAAGCCTCCCGAAAGAGTCGTCAAATTGTCCCGAAGGGGGCTTTAAAGTCTCTCCAAAAGGAGTCTTCAAAGTCTCCCGAAGGATTCTTCAAAGTCTCCCAAAGGAGTTTTCAGTCTACTGAAGAAGCCTTCGAAATCTCCCGAAGCAATCTTCATAGTTCCCCGAAGTTTTGAAAGTCTCCTGAAAGAGTCTCCAGTCTCCCAAAGGAGACTTCAAAGCCTCCCAAAGGAGACTTCAAAGTCTCCCGACGGAGTCTTCAAAGTCTCCCAAAGGAGTTTTCAAAGTCTCCCCAAAAGGAGACTTAAATGTCTCCCTAAGGATTCTTCAAACTCTCCCGAAGGAATCTTCAAAGTCACCCGAAAAAGTCTTCAAAGTCTCCAAAAGTAGTCTTCGAAACCTCCCGAAGGATTCTTCAAAGTCTCCCCAAAAGGAGTCTTCATAGTTTCCCGAAGGGATCTTGAAAGCCTCCCGAAAGAGTCTTCAAATTCTCCAGAAGGGGACTTCAAAGTTTCTCCAAAAGGAGTTTTCAAAGTCTCCCGAAGATGCCTCCGAAATCTCCCATAGGGATCTTCAAAGTCCCCAAAAGGAGTCCTCAAAGTTTCCTGAAGGATTCTTCAAATTCTCTCCAAAAAGCGTCTTCAAAGTCTCCCCAGTCTTCAAAATCTCCCGAAGGAGTTTTCAGGGTCTCTGCAAAAGGAGACTTCCAAGTCTCCCGAAGGAGTTTTCGTAGTCTTCCGAAGGAGTCTTCAAATTCTCCCCAAAAGGAGTCTTCAAAGTCTTCCGAAGAAGTCTTGAAAACCTCCCGAAAGAGTATTCAAATTCTCCCGAAGGCGTCTTCGAAGTCCCCTGAAAAAGACTTCAAAGCCTCCCGAAGGAGTCTCTCGAAGGAGTCTTCAAAGTCTTACGAAGCAGTCTTGAAGAGTATCAATTCAAATGGAAAAGCGTGATGCACACCATAGGTTGGTAGGTAGGTAGGTACTAGCACATTAATATTATGATAAAGTTCATTTCTTTAACTTGAAATTATTCAAATTATAGCCTGTGCACTCCAAGGAGTCCGTTTAGGATGAAGAATATGTCATTTACTAGAAGCCATTCTGCCAAATCAACCTTAGTACATGGAATCAGTTTTGTGGCTCACAGTTGCACTTTTTCCAATCTGTCAACGTCTTTAATGAGATTCGGTGACCATACGAAAACAATATGTTCTAAATGTGTACGAACTAACGATTTATACAACTTGTTAATGAGTGATGGATTTTTCAAGTCAAAAGATCGCGCATTCAGTCCTAGAATCTTTGCTTTCTCAGAGGCTGAAATACACTGCTTGGATGATTTGAGATCGTTACTGATAATTACGCCGATATAATTTTCAGTATCCACTTTTGTTAACGAATTTTCAAATAACTTGTAATCGTACTCACCGTTATTTTTACCTATGTGCATCACCTTGCATTTACTTGTGTTAAATTTCATTAGCCACTTTTCAGACCATTGCTGTAATTGATCTAAATCTTCTTGAATATCTAATTGGTTTAAGTGATCATTTGCCATTCCGCACAGTTTTGTATCATCAGCAAATTTGGAAACAGTAGATTTTAGTCCGTGGTCCATATTATTTATATATACTATGAATAGATGTGTCCCAAGAACGGACCCCTGAGGAGCTCCACTCGTAACATTTTTCCATCCAGAAGATTTGCCATTTAAAACAACTCTCTGTTTTCGATCATTCAACCTATTTCTAGTCCAACTTAATAGGCCGCCACTTACTCCGTGTGAAGCTTATTTAGTAAGTAGTCTTTCGTGTGGGACGGTATCAAAAGCTTTTGCAAAGTCTAGATATATTAAATCTATATTGTTTCCTTTATCATAATTCGAGATAACTGTGTTGTAGAATTCGCCATGCTGGCTATCATTTATCAAACAGTTACTTTCTAAATGATGTTCGATAGCATCTTTGATGATAGTTTCCATCAATTTTACTACGATTGAAGTCAAACTTATAGGCCTGTAGTTATTTGATTTCTTTTTGTCACCTTTTTTGAATATGGGAGTAACGTTAGCTAGCTTCCATTCTCTTGGGACATCTCCGGATATGATGGATTTCTTGGAAATAATTTCTAATGGAACAGCAATCTCATTTCTTATTTCCGTTAAGATTCTTGGATGCCAACCGCCAGGCCCCGGCGTTTTATTAACTTTGAGTTTCTCTATACACCTTTTATTTTTTTCTTTTGATATATTTACCGTAGTAAGTTTACCCTAGACTTTTCACAGGTTTCAGTTTGGAGTTCACTATGAGGTGTTTCGTTTACGAATACCGAGCTAAAATAATTGTTTAAAATACCACACATTCCTTCATTTGAATATTCAAGTTGACCGTCAGCAGATAATAGTAGACCAATGTGATTCCTAGCATCCTTTTTATCTCTAATGTAACTATAGAATTCTTTGGGATTCTCTTTGGATTTATCAGCGATATACATTTCGTATTGTCCTTTTCGTTCTTTATTGTCTTTTTTTAAATTTCTCTGTATTAATATATCACTTTGATAGTCATTGGATGCACCCGAGCACTTGTGTTTCTTATAAGCCTGTCTCTTTTTAGCAATACTTTTTTTCAGTTTCTTTGTCAAGCCATTTTGGGCGAGCCTCAGTTGGGGGACGTCTGTCCTTAAAAGAATTGGCCTTTTCTCTCTCTCTCTCTTTTTATGTTCTCGCCCGGACCTCAACCTTACAAATGTCCCGGATCAGTTCCTACATGAACGCAGCAAACAGCGTCCACCACCGTATGCCACTCTCACATTGATGATAACCGGAGGAAACCGAAGTCACCTGAGGTCAAACGTGACCATCAGTTCGGGGTCATGACTCAGAGTGGACGCCCTTCCTGAACTCTACGCTGTGTCCAGGATTCGAACCCACCCCCGAAATCCCCACACGGTTAACACACACGAGCA
Organism: Oratosquilla oratoria; assembly: GCF_046742065.1. Classification (NCBI taxonomy): domain Eukaryota; kingdom Metazoa; phylum Arthropoda; class Malacostraca; order Stomatopoda; family Squillidae; genus Oratosquilla; species Oratosquilla oratoria. The sequence continues at coordinate 7,650,377 of NC_134798.1, forward strand.
TTACCACTAATCAATGGCAGGCCCTCTGCTGTGCAATTGGGCGTTGTATCTGTTCTTTGGTGGAAATTTTTGCCTCACGAGGGGAATGAAGGGAGAGGGTAGACAAGGGAAGGAAGGGGAGGGGGAGAGGGGAAAGATAAGAGAGAATAGAAATGGGAAAGGGGAGAGGAGAGAGGAGAAGGGTGAGAAGAGGAGAGGGAGAGAGAAAACCAGTGTGTGTGTGTGTGTGCGTGTGTGTGTGTGTGTGTGTGTGCGCGCGCGCGCGGTGGGGTGGGAGTTAATAATAGATAATAATAAGATGATAATAACTGTTTTCTTTAGTTAACAGTGATATAGTGATACACTGACAATGTACAATTTGAGATAATTCTAGCACAATATTGCGTGTGTGTGAGTGTGAATGTGTGTGTGTGTACAATATATGTATACGTGCGTGCGCGTGCGTATGCTTGTGCATATAATCCCACTGTTGAAATTGAATGGGGAGTGATTAGACGAGGGAGTAGAGAGTAGGGAGTAGGTGGTAGGGATTGATTCTTCTTTCTCTCTCTCTCTACAAACCTATTATCTCCTGGAGTCAACCATAATAAACTCAACAAAGCATTTTAACTTTTAACACAACTTTACAGGTCTCATGGATGTCAGCAAACGATTTAAATCGCCTAAAAGGGGTTCAATCCCTTTTATATAGGATTAAATCTCCTTGTGAGGGTTAGTAGCAGTAGTAGTAGTAGATCAGCCTTAATGGTCTTCTGCAGGCCCGGCCTATCCTTTGAGAGACGGTACAGCCTTTGGACCTCACCAGGATGGCTTTGATATCCGGCTTGGTAGGGCGGTATGTATAGTGAGAAGTGCATGTGAAAATTTTGTATTTATTTAGTTTATCTTATTTTATTGATTTATTATTATTATTATTATTATTATTATTATTATTATTATTATTTTTTTTTTTTTTGGTATGTTGAAATAGTTGTGGTTCTCAATGAAAATGAAAAAGAATATGACCGATATATATATATATATATATATATATATATATATATATATATATATACTTTTACATATATATATATATATATATATATATATATATATATATATATATAATGATAAGAACTTCCCATTTTAGGTACACAGTATCAGTCATTAATATTAATATTTGCCGTGAGTGAGTCTATCTTTGTATCTGTCTGTTTCTGCCCGTGCATATTTTTATAAACACACATACAAACACACACACACACACACACACACAAACAAATATTTGAAGGTAGTTATGATAGTTTGGAGAATAAGAGACAGGATCCCGCAAGTGTTGCTCCTTGCCTGTACACTACAATTAGGTAAATACAAATATACATACACACAGACACACGTAAATATACACATACACACACACACATAAACAAACACAAACATGCACATACACACACACAAACACACACAAATACTAACACGAGCAGACACATACGCATAAACACACACAAACATACACATACACACACATACATACATGTACACACACACACTAACATAGACATACGCACATACATACATACACACACACACATATACATACACGTATCCTCGAAACTACGCAATAAAATCGCCTGGCACCATAAAAAATATATAATCAAATACACAAAAAACACAAAAATAAACATGAATACATAAAAACACATAAAAATAAAAATACACAAACACAGCCTTCGTCATCTAGGGGTTAATGGAGACGGCCTTTGTCCCCAGAAACACTCGCGAGCTGAATAAAATCACCTGGCGACAGGAGGAGAAAGAGTACGCAAGAGGGATCGCTTCCGTCTTCAGGTCAGAGTCGCTGCGTCATCTTGGGTGTCGTCCTCGGATCCGCGAGGAAACGTCCGCGCTCCCTGGCTCCTCGACGGCTGGGGGACACGTTAATGACCGACAGGACTGGAGGCCGACCGGCGGTAGCAAGGAACCAGTACAACAAGATCCGCCGGTCGGCTGGGAAACCTTGAAAAGAATAAACAGCAGGAAGTCTATAAGGAGGTCGGTCGGCCTGGACATCGAAGAAGAAACGAGGCCGACCGACCAGGATGAAAGGAAGAAATAGCAGTTTGGAAAGGAGGCCGGCTGGCAAAGAAAGCAAAAGGACAGATAGCCAGCCGGCTGGGAAGGTCGGAGAGAATCGCTGAAGAGTATAGGAGGACGGTCGGTCAGGAAACGACATTAAAGAAAGGAGGCCGACCGTCTGGGAAAGCTAGAACAGAATACTGAAAGGAAATTTAAGGAGGCCGGCTGGTCGGAAAACTGTTAAAAAAAAAAAGGCCAGCTGGCCGGGTAATTGAAAAGTTATAGCTGTTTGGCATGGAGGTCGGCTGATCGGCAAGGAATGCGAAAAGGATTAGAATGAAGCCGATCGGCCGACCGGGAGCGCGGACAGGACTAGAACATTGGGCGATTGGCGCCAGGCGGCGATTTTATTCAGGCTGCCAAAGAGCCGTTTCGCTTTTCAGCTGAATAAAGTCGGTTGGCGTTGGCAAGGGACGCCGTCAGCGTGGCTCTTCCTTCCCTCGAGTGACGACCGGAATGAAATTGACACAGAGCGTCATCTGGACGCGAAGGTGTCGTATTCCGTCGATTCTGTCTGTCCGTGAGGAAGCTTATGTTCGTCGGGTTCCGTCGGTGTATCAGAAAAAAAAATCTTCATTGTGCTGAGTTTGTAGAGTACGTCAGGAGCCTCCTAGCTCCAACCGAAACATTTTCTTCCTTTTCTTTCGACGTGGTTACATGCCGAGTTGGAAGCTCAATGCACAAAATGTTTTAGGATTCATATAGATAAGCACCTAAGAAATATGCTGTAATACCTGCCATTTTTATATGAATGATCTATTTATCATTATCTAGTTATTCTTCAAAGTCTCCTGAAGAAGCCTTCGGAATCTCCCGAAGCAATCTTCAAAGTTCCCCGAAGGAGTCTTCAAACTCTCCTGAAGGAGTCTTGAAAGTCTCTTAAAGGAGTTTCCCAAGTCTCGTGAAGGAGACTTAAAGGTCTCCCCAAGGGGTCCTTAAAGTCTCCCCAAAAGGATTCTTAAAATTCTCCCAAAAGAGGTCTTCAAAGTCTCCCCTAAAGAAAACTTCTATGTCTCTCTAAGGATTCTTCAAACTCTCCCTAAGGAGTCTTCAATGTCACCCGAAAAAGTCTTCAATGTCTCCCAAAGTAGTCTTCGAAGTCTCCCGAAGGATTCTTCAAAGTCTCCCCAAAAGCAGTCTTCATAGTTTCCCGAAGGGATCTTGAAAGCCTCCCGAAAGAGTCTTCAAATTCTCCAGAAGGGGACTTCAAAGTTTCTCCAAAAGGAGTCTTCAAAGTCTCCCGAAGATGCCTCCGAAATCAAAGGATTACAAAGGATTACAAAGGCGGAGCATGCCGACAGGAGACCTTTTGATCCATATCTAGGTCGGATGCCAATAAAAAAAAAAGAAAAAAAAAGAAAGAAAAAAAAATCATATTAATAATAAAATAATAAATAAAAACTATAATAATGTAAATAACAAATAAAATACATAAATAAATGCATAGGTATAGTTAAAATAATAAACAAACAGGTAAATAGTAAATAATAATAAATTGACATATAACTAATAATAAATGAAAATCAGACAGACAAATTATAACAAAACAAAAACAAATAATATAAGATAAATTATAATCATTACAGCATCTTACTTAGGTATTTATCTAAATGACTCTTAAAGCTTCGAACTGAACTACATTGCACTACCTGTGCAGGAAGTTTATTCCATTCATTAACTACACGGTTGGCAAAGTTGTTTCTACCTACTTCCAAATTGAATCTATTTCCGGACAGTTTGAGACCATTGTTTCTTGTCTGATTCTCATTCAATGTGAAAATTTTGTCACTTTTGATGTTGTAAATTCCCTTTAAAATCTTAAAGACCTGTATCAAGTCACCTCTGAGTCTACGCTTTTTTAGGGAAAACAGATTCATGTGCTTTAGTCGATTTTCGTATGATTTATTTTTGATATTTGGAATCAGTTTTGTGGCTCGCCTTTGTACTTTTTCCAGTCTGTCAATGTCTTTAATGAGATTCGGGGACCATACGGAAATAGTATATTCCAAATGCGGACGAACTAACGATTTATATAGCATGTTAATGAGAGATGGACTTTTTAAATCAACAGATCACGCCATCAGTCCTAGAATCTTATTTGCTTTCTCAAAGGCTAAAATACACAACTTGGATGATTTGAGATCATTACTGATAATTACGCCGAGATCCTTTTCACTATCCACTTTTGTTAACGAATTTCCAAATAACTTTTAATCGTATTTACTGTTATTTCTACCTATGTGCATAACTTTGCATTTACTTGCATTAAATTTCATTAGCCACTTTTCTGACAATTGTTGTAATTTATCTAAATCTTCTTGAATATCTAGTTGGTTTAAGTGAACATTTGCCATTCCACACAGCTTTGTATCATCAGCAAATTTGGAAACAGTAGATTTTAGTCCATGGTCTATATCATCTATATATACTATGAATAGAAGTGGCCCAAGAACGGAACCCTGAGGAACTCCACTTGCAACACTTTTCCATCCAGAAGTTTTTCCATTTAAAACAACTCTCTGTTTTCGACCATTCAACCAATTACTAGTCCAACCTAATAGGCTACCACTTATTCCATGCAAAGCTAATTTAGTAAGTAGTCTTTCGTGTGGGACGGTATCAAAAGCTTTTGCAAAGTCTAGATATATTAAATCTATATTGTTTCTTTTGTCATACTTCGAGATAACTGTTGTAGAATTTGAGTAAGTTGGTCACGCAAGAACGTTTCCGTCTGAAATCATGCTGGCTATCATTTATCAAACGGTTACTTTCTAAATGATGTTCGATAGCATCTGTGATGATAGTTTCCATTATTTTTCCTACGATTGAAGTCAAACTTATAGGCCTATAGTTATTTGGCTTCTTTTTGTCACCTTTTTTGAATATGGGAGTAACGTTAGCTAGCTTCCATTCTCTTGGGACATCTCCGGATATGATGGATTTCTTGAAAATAATTTCTAATGGAACAACAATCTCATTTTTCATTTCCTTTAAGATTCTTGGATGCCAACCGTCAGGCCCTGGTGTTTTATTAACTTTGAGTTTGTCTATACACCTTTTAATTTTTTCTTTTGTTATATTTACCGTAGTAAGTTTACCCTAGACTTTTCACAGGTTTCAATTTGGAATTCACTTTGAGGTGTTTCGTTTACGAATACCGAGCTAAAATAATTGTTTAAGATATTACACATTCCTTCATTTGAATATTCAAGTCGACCGTCAGCAGATAATAGTGGACCAATGTGATTCCTAGCAACCTTTTTATCTCTAATGTAACTATAGAATTCTTTGGAATTCTCTTTGGATTTATCAGCGATGTTCATTTCGTATTGTCGTTTTCTTTTTCTTATTGTCTTTTTTAAATCTCTCTGTATTGATACATAACTTTCATAGTCATTAGATGCACCCGAGCACTTATATTTCTTATAAGCCTGTCTCTTTTTAGCAATACTTTTTTCAGTTTCTTTGTCGAGCCACTTTGTGCGAGCCTGATTTGGGGGACGTCTGTCCTTAAAAGGAATGTAAGTTTGAATCATCTTAGTGAGCGTATTTTGAAATATGTCCCACATCTGATCTACAGGCCTTTCGTTTAATTTTGCCTCCCAATCTGTAAGCTGAAGCTCCTGACGTAGTCCTATGAACTGAGCTTTACTGAAATCGGGTATTTTAGAAGTACATGTATCTATTCTAAAATTGTTTAGGAGTTTGAATCTGACTAAGTTGTGATCGCTATTTGCAACAGATTCACCGACTTCTACATCAATTACCATAGGGATCTTCAAAGTCCCCAAAAGGAGTCCTCAAAGTTTCCTGAAGGATTCTTCAAATTCTCCCCAAAAAGCGTCTTCAAAGTCTCCCCAGTCTTCAAAGTCTCCCGAAGGAGTTTTCGTAGTCTTCCGAAGGAGTCTTCAAATTCTCCCCAAAAGGAGTCTTCAAAGTCTTCCGAAGAAGTCTTGAAAACCTCCCGAAAGAGTATTCAAATTCTCCCGAAAGCGTCTTCGAAGTCCCCTGAAGAAGGCTTTAAAGTCTTCCGAAGGAGTCTCCCGAAGGAGTCTTCAAAGTCTTACGAAGTAGTCTTGAAGAGTATCAATTCAAATGGAAAAGCGTGATGCACACCATAGGTTGGTAGGTAGGTAGGTACTAGCACATTGATATTATAATAAAGATCATTTCTTTAACTTGAAATTATTCAAATTATAGCCTGTGCACTCCAAGGAGTCCGTTTAGGGTGTGGCATATGTAATTTAATAAAAGCCATCCTGCCTAATCAACCTTAGTACATGCCTATCTCTTACTTGAAATTTTGCTTTTACATTCTGTATAAAGGAAATAATGATATAATAATCATAATACTACTACTATTATTACTAATGATAATACATATACCAAAGGGTTTCCCCCCTTATAAGGGAGGTAGCCAAAAAAACAAAGGCATAAAAACCACTCCCACCCATTCCATCTCCTACATAATCAATTTATTTTTCACACATACTCCCTCGCATCCCATCCCCCACCCACAGCATCATCCATCATCCATACACAACCATTCTCCATTCACCGCTATCTTCTGTCCTCTCCCATCCTTCCTCAACAGACATTCCCCCCTTTCCCAATGCCCCTTTTACCCCATCCATCCATCTCATCCTAAGGCGAACCCTCATGTTCACTCCTTCCACTTCTGCCTTCCACACCTATTTTACTAGTCTTTCTTCACTCATTCTTTCCATTTGCCCGAACCATCCCAGTACTCTTTCATCCACCTTATCTCCCAACTCCCTTTCCACCCCTGTTCTCCTCCTCACTTCCTCATTTCTCACTCTGTCCAATCTAGTAACCCCCTACCATATTTCTCAGACACCTCATCTCAAACACATTCAAACTCCTCCTCTCTTATGTTCCATGTTTCTGCGTCGTACAATACTGTCGGCACAATCATTCCTTCATACAATCTCATTTTAGCATCCATTCCCAAATGTCTATTTCTCATTACACTTTTAAATCCCCCAAGACATTTACTCGCTTCTCTCAATCTACATTCTACCTCCTTCCCCACTCACCCCTTTCCCACCACGTTCGCACCCAAGTATCTAAAACTCTCCACTTCCTCCATTCTCTCTCCCTTTTACTCACATTCAGTCTGCTGCCACTCTCTCCCCTTGTACATGTCATCACCTTTTACCCACATTTATCTTCAACTTTCTTGTTTCGCACACCTTCCCAAACTCTGTCACTAACTTCCTTAATCCCTCACACACACACACACACACACATATATATATATATATCATATACTAGTATATATATATATATATATATATATATATATATATGTATATATATATATATAAACAACAGTGAATGGGTCCCAGGGCACAGATATACATTTTTTATATGTATATATATATATATATGTATATATATATATATATGTATATATATATATATATATATATATATATCATACATACATATACCAAAGTCTTTCTTCCCCCTTACATAAGAGGTAGACAAAAAATAAAGGCATAAAATCTTCTCCCACCCATTCCATCTCCTACATATTCCACTTCCCTCAACCCTTTTCCCTCTTATCTTGGTTTCTCCTAGATGACGGGTCATCCCTGCATCTTGTCCACTGCCCTGGGTCAGAAGCAGTGTCGCAAGACAAAGCACATCCACAGCAAGGCCGCTTCATTAAGTCGGCGTCGCCCCACTCCGTCCCCTCATGTAGAAAAAGAGAAGACGGGAAGAAATCCCTTCGGAATGCGTCAATTTATTTCTCATACATACTCCCTCACCCCACCCACTCCTTTTCATGCATCACAGCATCATTCATACACAACCATTCTCTAATCACCCCTATCTTCTGTCCTCTCCCGTCCTTCCTCAACAGACATTGCGCTCTTTCCCAATACCCCTTTTACCCCATCCATCCATGTCATCCTAGGTCGCCCCCTCATGTTCACTCCTTCCACACATCTTTTACTAACCTTTCTTCACTCATTCTTTCATCAACCCTATCTCTCAACTCCCTTTCCACTCCCGTTCTCCTCCTCACCTCATTTCTCACTCTATCCAGCACCCTCAAGTTCACTCCTTCCAACTCTGCCTTCCACACCTCTTTTATTAGTCTTTCTTCACTCATTCTTTCCATTTGTCCAAACCATCCCAATACTCTTTCATCAACCCTATCTCCCAACTCCCTTTCCACCCCCGTTCTCCTCCTTATCCCCTCATTTCTCACTCTATCCAGCCTAGTAGCCCCTATCATACTTCTCAGGTATTTCATCTCAAACACATTGAAACTCCTTCTCTCTACCTCACTTATGTTCCATGTTTCTGCCCCATACAGTGCTGTCGTCACAATCACTCCTTCATACAATCTCATTTTAGCATCTATTCCCAAATGTCTATTTCTCATTACACTTTTTAATTCCCCAAGGCATTTACTCGCTTCTCTCAATCTACATTCTACCTCCTCCCCCACTCTTTTCCCTGCCACATTCGCACCCAAGTATCTAAAACTATCCACTTCCTCCAGTCTCTCTCCCTTAATACTCACTTCCAGTCTGCTACCACTTTCTCCCCTTGTACATCTCATCACCTAACTTTTACCCACATTTATCTTCAACTTCATTCTTTCGCACACCTTCCCAAACTCTGTCACTAACTTCCTCAATCCCTCCTCTGATCTTGCTACAATGTCGTCAGCAAACAACAGCCGGCTTATCTCCCACTTTTCTCCATTTTCTTTAACCATCTCTAATCCCTGACCCACTACCCTTGCATTTACCTCTCGCACCACCCCATCCATGCATAAACTGAACAGCCACGGCGACATAACACATCCCTGACAAAGGTTTACAAAGGTGGAACATGCCGACAGGATACCTTTTGGTCTATATCTAGGTCGGATGCAAAAAGAAAAAAAAATCATAATAATGATAAATAAACAAAAACTATAATAATGTAAATAATAAATAAAATAAATAAATGCACAAGTATAGTTAAGTAATAAACAGGTAAATAGTAAATAATAATAGACATATAACTAATAATCAATGAGAATCAAGCAAATAATAAAAAAATAGACAAATGGTAACAAAACAAATAAACAAATATTATAAAATAAATTATATTACAGCATCTTGCTGAGGTGTTTATCTAAATGATTCTTAAAGCTTCGAACTGAACTACATTGCATTGTCTCTGCAGGAATTTTATTCCATTCATTAACTACACGGTTGGCGAAGTTGTTTCTACCTACTTCCAAATTAAATCTATTTCCTCACAGTTTGAGACCATTGTTTTTTGTCGGATTCTCATTCAGTATGAAAATTTTGTCACTTTTGATGTTGTCAATTCCTTTTATAATCTTAAAGACCTATATCAAATCACCTCTGAGTCTACGCTTTTTTAAGGAAAACATTTTCATTTGTTTTAGTCGATTTTTGTATGATTTATTTTTAATATTTGGAATCAGTTTTGTGGCTCGCCGTTTTACTTTTTCCAATCTGTCAATGTCTTTAATGAGATTCGGTGACCACACGGAAACAGTATATTCTAAATGTGGACGAACTAACGATTTATATAACTTGTTAATGAGTGATGGACTTTTGAAGTCAAAAGATCGCGCATTCAGTCCTAGAATCTTTGCTTTCTCAAAGGCTGAAATACACTGCTTAGATGATTTGAGATCGTTACTGATAATTACGCTGATATCCTCTCCACTATCCACTTTTGTTACGAATTTACAAATAACTTGTAATCGTACTTACTGTTATTTTTACCTATGTGCATCACCTTGCATTTACTTGTGTTAAATTTCATTAGCCACTTTTCAGACCATTGCTGTAATTGATCTAAATCTTCTTGAATATCTAATTGGTTTAAGTGAGCATTTGCCATTCCGCACAGTTTTGTATCATCAGTAAATTTGGAAACGGTAGATTTTAGTCCGTGGTCCATATCATTTATATATACTATGAATAGAAGTGGCCCAAGAACGGACCCCTGAGGAGCTCCACTCGTACCATTTTTCCATCCAGAAGTTTTACCATTTAAAACAACTCTCTGTTTTCGATCATTCAACCTATTTCTAGTCCAACTTGATAAGCTTATTTAGTAAGCAGTCTTTCGTGGGGAACGGTATCAAAAGCTTTTGCAAAGTCTAGATATATTAAATCTATAATGTTTCTTTTCTCATAATTCAAGACAACTGTGTTGTAGAATTCGAGCATGTTGGTCACGCAAGAACGTTTCCGTCTGAAACCATGCTGGCTATCATTTATCAAACAGTTACTTTCTAAATGATGTTCGATAGCATCTCTGATGATATTCATCATCATTTTTTCTACGATTGAAGTCAAACTTATAGGCCTGTAGTTATTTGTCACCTTTTTTGAATATGGGAGTAACGTTAGCTAGCTTCCATTCTCTTGGGACATCTTCGGATATGATGGACTTCTTGGAAAGAATTTCTAATGGAACAATCTCATTTTTCATCTCCTTTAAGATTCTTGGATGACAACCGCCATGGCCCGGTGTTTTATTAACTTTGAGTTTCTCTATAAACCTTTTATTTTTTATTTTTTGTTGTTGTTATATTTACCGTACTAAGTGTACCCTAGACTAGGGGTTCCCAAACTTTTCAGCTCATCGACCTCCTAGTAAAGTTTAAGATTTTCTATAGACCCCCAAACTATTAATTCACGAATTATGTCAGTTTATTATCATCATTGGTGTTGTTATTGTTATTAATGCTAGTAATATTATTATTATTATTATTATTATTATTGTTGTTGTCGTTCTTGTTGTTATTATCAATATTATTTTTTATTGTTATTATTATCATTATTATTATTTTAGTTATCACTAGTGTTATTATCATCATTTTGATCCGTTATAAAAGGGCTAAATGACAACATTCAAAGCGACGGCGTTTCAATAATGATAGACACTTTCACATATACAGTACATAAACATAAGTGTTTTAAAAAAGATATTTGTAATTTACCAATAGCTTAAAGAGTGATATTATATATTCTTTATTATATTACTATAAGTAATATTCAAGCCAATAATATTACACAAGCTCGTCATCTTGATGTTCATTCACGATGTGGTTGTGTGTATGCGAGATTCTCCCTACATACACAGAATGGGGAGGATTTTCGACTCGGAGTGAACAGACATGGATTTTCTTTAAGTTTAGATATTGGTTGGTTGGTTATTCTCACTCTTTCACTACGGGAAGAGAACAGGATCATTTCATGCTAACCATTTAATTTTAAAGAATGCCTTTCGACCCCATAGTAATTTACTGACCCCTTTCGACCCCTTCGCAATCTACTGACCCCCTTTCGATCCCTAGGGTGATTTCATCGACCCCCTAGCAATCTGCTGACCCTCTTTCGATCCCTTGGCTATTTGTCGACCCCTTGGATGTCTCATCGACTCCTAGGGGTCGATATCGACCACTTTGGGAGCCCCTGCCCTTGACTCTTCACAGGTTTCAATTTGGAGGTCACTATGAGGTGTTTCGTTTACGAATACCGATCCAAAATAATTGTTTAAAATATCACACATTCCTTCATTTGAATATTCAAGTTGACTGTCAGCAGATAATAGTGGACCAATGTGATTCCTAACAACCTTTTTATCTCTAATGTAACTATAGAATTCTTTGGGATTCTCTTTGGATTTATCAGCGATATTCATTTCCTATTGTAATTTTCGTTTTGTTGTTGTCTTTTTTAAATCTCTCTGTATTAATACATCACTTTGATAGTCATTGGATGCACCCGAGCACTTGTGTTTCTTATAAGCCTGTCTCTTTTTAGCAATACTTTTTCAGTTTCTTTGTCAAGCCATTTTGGGCCAGCCTGATTTGGGGGACGTCTGTCCTTTAAAGGGATGTAAGTATGAATCATCTTAGTAACCGTATTTTGAAATATTTCCCGCATCTGATCTACAGGTATTTCGCTTAATTTTGCCTCCCAATCTGTTAGCTGAAGCTCCTAACGTAGTCCTATGAAATGAGCTTTACTGAAATCGGGTATTTTAGAAACACAAGTATCTTCTAAAAATTTAGTAGTTTGAATCCGAGTTGTGATCGCTATTTGAAATAGTTTCACCAACTTCCCATCTTTACCTCAAACCACTCACTCTCTCCATTTTTAATCCTAACACACGCTCTACTAATCTCGTAAAAACTCTTGACTGCTCTTAACATTTTTCCTCCTATCCTATATATCTGCATTACTTCCCACAGTGCCTTCGTGTCTACCCTGTCATAGGCCTTTTCCAGATCCATAAAAGCCCCCCTAAAAACATCCTTACCTTTTCCTATAGCTTTCTCACATATTTGTCTTACCACAAAAATCTGATCTACGCAATCTACCTGTCCTAAACCCACACTCTTCCTCACCAATTACTCCCTCTCTTCCGCTCCTAATCCTCTCAATCAAGACCCTCACATAAGCCTTCCCAACTACACTCAACAAACTGATCCCTCTGAAACTACTTCACTCACACTTGTCCCTTTTTCCTTTATAAAGTGGAAATATACAGGCACTCCTCCAGTCCTCCCGCACTCTACCCTCTCTTGAATAAATATTAAATAACTTCACCAGCTAGTCCACCATCACTGTACCTCCTTTTTTCTGACATTCTGCATGACATCCATCCAACCCAGGTGCCTTACCTGCTCTCATCATCTTAACAACTGCCTTCACTTCTTCCTTCCTTATTTCTCTTCCATCTTCCTCACTCATCACGGTCATTTTCTTAGCGCTTCCCACTGCAACTACCTTTCCCTCCCTATTCTCCTTCATATTTAGCAACTCCCTAAAATACTCTGCCCATCTTCCTCTTACTACCTTCTCTTCCATTATAATCTCTCCATCTGCACCTTTTACCTTTTCTTCTCTATTTGATTCGCCTCCTCTTAATATCTTTCCAAAACCTTCAATATTTTGTCATACTCTTATCCCATTTCACATCTAATCTCCTCTTTGTCTCCTTTATCTTATACTTTACTTCTCTTCTCTTTTCTTTGTACCTCTCATATTATTTCCTCGTCCTATTTTGTAGCAAATCTGTGAAAGCTCGCTTCTTCTCTTCTACAACATTCTTTGCTTCCTCATCCCACCACTTACTACCCTTCCATCTATTTCCTTCCGTCCTCCTTGTTCCACACACCATCTTTGCACACTTTATGATTCCATCCTTGAACCATCCCCATTCTTCCTCTACTCCTAGTACTACTCTATCCTTCACTTCCTCCCACTCCTCTCTTAGCTTCTTCTTGTAATATTTCTCCTTTTCTTTCTCATTTAAGCAGTTCACTTTAAGCACCTCCCTACCTTTTGTCCTTTTCCTCTCTCTCCATGTATCCTCCACTCTCAACTTACCTTCCATCAAAAAATGATCTCCCACTCTCTCCCCTTAGAACATGTACATCCTTAACTCTTCCTACTATACTCCTGGTTACCACTATATAGTCCATTAACGCTCTATCTACCACCCTTCCATCCACCACCCTATCCCATTTGTACTTATGCTTGACTTTCTTGCTAAACATTATGTTTGCTATCAACTCTTTCTAGACACATCTCCACCATCAACTCTCCACTACGATTTTTTCTAGGATCCCACACTTCCCAATCACTCCGTCTATTGATTTATTTCCTACCCTAGTATTAAGATCTCCCAATACCACTACATTAATATTTCTCCCTAATCCCTCTATGCACTCATTTAAATCTATCCAAAAAGCTTCCCTTTCTTCTACACTCATCTCACTACCAGGCCCATATGCACTTACAAAAACCTATATCTCCCTTCCCAATTTCTCCTTCATCCACATTAACCTTGAAGAAACATTCCACTCCACTACACGCTTATCTATCTCTCCACTTACTAGTATAGCCACACCTTCTCTCCCTCGTCCTCTCTTCACTCCTGAGAACCTCCCAACTACACACCCAAACTCACACTCGCCCCTCCCTCTCAACTCAGTTTCACTCCATGCCAACACGTCCATCATTCCTCTCACAAACATATTGCCTATCTCTTCTCTTTTACTCTCATCTGTACGACATCCACGCACATTAAAAGGTCCAAACCGTAAGGTACTGGTTGGAAAACTCCTAGACCCTCTTATGCCTTTATTTTTTTTAGGAATGTCCCCTTTGGGGCTACAGGGAGAAGGATGCCTAGTCCTAATCCCCGATGATGATGACAATAGCAATAGCAATAGCAATAACAATAATAATAATAATAATAATAATAATAATGATAATAATAATGATGATAATGATAATAATATTAATAATAATAATAATAATAATAATAATGATAACAATAATAATAATGATAATGATAATAATAATAATAATAATAACAATAATAATAATGATAATAATGATAACGATAATAATTATTATAAAATTATAATTAAAACTATAAAATAAGGATAGGAGGTAAAGGGAACACGGGCTGAGGGAAATACTTTTATTCCTGACTAGTTTCGCCTGACTAGTCAGGAATAAAAGTATTTCCTTCAGTCCGTGTTCCCTTTACCTCCTATCCACATTCGTCACAATGTATACACTATAAAATAAATCAATCAATTAAAAAAATAAAGAGGAAATATGTTCTTGTTCTATTTAGCCTCTCCATTAAAAAACACACACACACGCATACACATACACACACACGATTTCCTGGTACAGTGGTACCTACTTAGCTTTTTAACTGGGCAGTCCTGAGATCGGCCCCCACCCAGTGCGTGTGTGTACGTGCTTGCATGTGTTTGTGTGCTTGCGTGTGTGTGACTTTGTGTGTAAGGTCACGGCATTATCCACAGATAGGGCTGTAGAAGTTATGATGCTCTCATCCGGGAAGGTAATAGCTGTAGGTCACGAGTCCAACACGTGATCTAAGTCTAAGGTCACTAGAAGTATCTTATTAAGTAGAAATATGATTACTTCCTCTATACTCTCAAAGTAACTGGTTATTTTACATTAACTAATTAATCAGGACTTTTACAATATTGATATGGAAGTGGAAGAGATCTAGCTGGAAACAGCGTATACATACATACATACATACATACATATATATACATATATATATACACATATATATACATATATATATACACATATATATACATATATATACACACACATATATATATATATATATATAATCCATATCCGTTGTCCAATAAAATGGTGACAGCGGTGGGATATGCATGCTAGGAGGGGGTGTCCTGAGAGAAGGAGGAGATAGTCATTGAGGAGAGGAAGGGGAACTTTGACAGGAAGAGAAGGTCTTTTGAGAAGGGGTGGAGTTCAAAACACGACACTCTGCAGCTGCATGGTAACAGGTGCCATGTACGGGGCAATCTTTATCGGGAGGGGTGGCTAGACGAATAGCACAACGGTTTGCACAGTGTCCTGCTTTCTTGCAATAGTAGCAAATGACCATGTGGCGGGAGAAGGATCTGTGTCTAGGACGGGAGGTGGATCTGGTGCGAAAAGTTGAAGAAGTGCCTGGTGGTCTGTATGGACTGTGATAGGATAGCCTAGAATGCTTTTCTTAAAATGTCGAAGAGCATATATGACAGCAAGAGCTTCAATTTCTGTGACAGAATAGTTACGTTCAGCTTGTTAAGGAGTCTGCTGGCAAAGGCAATAGGGAGAAGGTGTGTGTCTTGTTCTTGCATGAGGACAGCGCCATGACCTTGGAATGAGGCATCGGTGTAGAGAATAAAAATGCAACAGGTGACATAGTCTATGCCCAGAACCATTCTCCATCTTCCAAGCTTTCACCAAAACTCCTTGGTCCCTTCCGTGTCCTCGCACTAGAACCTACAAAGTCAAAGTAAAACACTTACATTCAGGCACAGAATCTGTCATGCACTTGGACACCCTTAAGCTTTTCTCTCGAGGTGTAGACTGTGGCAATGACCCTCCGACTCCCACAGAACCCCTTCCTCCTTCCCCTCCCCATTCAACGTCCCTTGTCACACACCCATATGATCTTCCAAGCCGTTATACTTCTTGAACTTTAAAACCTTTTAGCTGCCAAAATGTTCTCCACTACCGTCCCTTCCAATTTTTCATGTTATTCCATGTATATATATATATAATGTTCCATGTGCCTGCATGTTCTAAATTCAATATATCTTTCATGATTGCATTGTACGTCGCTGGGGTCAGCTCCTGATAGGTGGCCGAGCGTTTATTGTATTCCAATTCTGTTAGCATTATGTGTGGATGCACTGTACAACAAAAATTGATGTGTCATTCTGTCTGTATGAGTGTGCGTGCATGCGTGTGAGCGTGAAGCTTCTAGAAACATTCAAATTACCATTTTCTGTCTAGATAATTAATTAGCATTTTGTTCTTGTATATAAAAGTTGAATGAGAGATAGATTTATATACTATTAAAAGTTGAATTATTACATTATACTTTTGCATATGCTGAATTATGTGTGCAAGGAATGATTGTGAAATATTTAAATAAATTGGCAACTAAATTTGAGACGCTAACGAGCGTGAGTAAGCGTGGCGTCGGTCAGAGAGTCACGAGCAAGCGGGCATTGGGTTCAGTCACGTGTTTGTGAGTGTGCCAGTGAGACTTATATTGTACATTATCTGTGCAATTACATTTTGAAAAATACCTGGATCGTTTTCCTTTCCACCTTATTGGACAACCAATATCCATGCGTCAATGGACTACCGCCCCTCTGATATCTGCCGTTGCCGAGAGGGATTGGAGAGCCACGAAAGTGAATTTTGCACTTACCGGGGATCGAACCCGGGCCTTCCGCGTTCCGTGGCAGGGACGTTACCCACTGCTCCACGCAGGCTCTTAAGAGAGAGAGAGATATAGGCAGAGACGGGGAGAGAGAGAGAAGGGAAAAGATAAGTGGAAAGAAGCAGTTAAGATTTGATTCTCTTACTAAAGCATCCAATTCTACCAAACCCGTTCCCTTCACCATCTACCCATTTATCCTAACCCTCCTTTCACTTCCTCCTCCTTCCTTCACCCATTCCTCCTCCCACTTTATACCCCCCTCCCTTCTCCCTCCTTTCACTTCTTCTCCCCCCTTCACTTTCCTACCTCTTCCCTTCACCCTTATCCTCCGTCTTCCCTTCACTCCCAGCCCCCCTTATCACCCCTCCTCCTCCCCTCCACCTTTGAATGGGTTGATTGTTCCTCCAGAGGAAGAACTGATATGATAGGGCCGTTCTGAGTACTTCGTCGGGGCTGTTCCTCAAGGTCTCAATCTTGGAACTGGCCTTCCCTCTCTCTCTCTTTTATTTACTCACCCGGACCTCTACCTTACAAATGTCCCGGAACCGTTCCTACATGAACGCAGCAAACAGCGTCCACCACCGTATGCCACTCTCACATTGACGATACCCGGAGGAAGTTGAGGTCACCTGAGGTCAAACGTGACCATCAGTTCGGGGTCATGACTCAGAGTGGACGTCCTTCCTGACCTCTACGTCGTGGCCAGGATTCGAACCCACGCCCGAAATCCCCACGCGGTTAACACACACGAGCGTTACCACTGAGCAATGGCAGGCCCTCTGCTGTGCAATTGGGCGTAGTTTCTGTTCTTCGGGGGAAATTTTTGCCTCACGAGGGAAATGAAGGGAGAGGGTAGACAAGAGAAGGAGGGGGAGGGGGAGAGGGGAAAGATAAGAGAGAGTAGAAATGGGAAAGGGGAGAGGAGAGAGGAGAAGGGTGAGAAGAGGAGAGGGAGAGAGAAAATTAGTGTGTGTGTGTGTGTGTGTGTGTGTGTGTGTGTGTGTGTGTGTGTGTGTGTGTGTGTGTGTGTGTGTGTGCAGGGGGTTAATAATAGATAACAATAAAATAATAATAATAATTGTTTTCTTTAGTTAAGAGTGTTATAGTGATACACTGACAAGGTACAATTTGAGATAATTCTAGGACATGATTACGTGTGTGTGTGTGTGTGTGTGTGTGTACAATATATGCATACGCGCGTGCACGTTTATAATCCCACCGTTGAATTTGAACGGGAAGTAATTAGACGAGGGAGTAGAGAGTAGGGAGTAGGAGGTAGGGATTGGCCCTGGATGAGGGAGTTAGGGCAAGAGTGGGAAGGATTCCCATTTTCTATGAAAAGATATTTAGAGATAGGGCGAGGTTTATCTCTCTTTCTCTTCTTTCTCTCTCCGTCTCTCTTCTTTATCTCTTTCTCTCTCTACAAACCTACTATTTCCTGGAGTCAACCATAATAAACTCAACAAAACATTTGAACCTTTAACACAACTTTATTGATCTGATCGATGTCAGCAAAAGATTTAAATTCCCTAAAAGGGATTCAATCCCACTTATATAGGATTAAATCTCCTTAAGAGTGTTAGTAGTAGTAGTAGTAGTAGTAGGTCAGCCTCAATGGTCTTCTGCAGAACCGGCCTATCGTCTGAGAGGCAATACAGCCTTTGGACCTCGCCACGGTGGCTTTGAAATCCGGCTTGGTAGGGTGGTATGTATAGTGAGAAGTGCATGTGAAAATTTCTTATTTATTTATTTATTGTTATTATTTTATTTTTCGTATGTTGGAATAGCTGTGGTTCTCAATGAAAATTAAAAAGAATATGGCCGACATATATATGTATATATATGCATGCATATATATATATATATATATGTATATACATATATATATAATGATGATAACTTCCCATTTTAAGTACACAATATCAGTCATTAATATCAATATTTGCCGTGAGTGCGTCTATCTTTGCATCTGTCTGTACTTCTGTCTTTCTGTCCGTGCATGTTTTTATACACACACACACACATTTGAAGGTAGTTATGATAATTTGAAGAATAAGAGACAGAACCCCACGAGTGTTCCTCCTTGCCTGTACACTACAATTAGGTAAATACAAACATACATACACACAGACACACGCAAACATACACAAACACAGACATAAACAAACACAAACATGCACATACACACACACAAACACAAACAAATACTAACACGAACAGGCACATGCACATAAACACACAGACAAACATGCACATACACACACACACATACATACATGTACATACACACACACACTCACATACACACATATACATACACGTATCTTCGAAACTACGCAATAAAATTGCCTGGCGCCATAAAAATAAGTAATGAATATATACCTAAATACACAAAAACACATGAAAAATACATGAATACATAAAAAACACAAAACAAAAATACACAAACACAGCCTACGTCATCTAGGTGTTTATGGAGACGGGCTTTGTCCCCAGAAACACCCGCGAGCCTCGACTCCAGCTGAATAAAATCGCCTGGCGACAGGAGGAGAAAGAGTACGTAAGAAGGATCGCCTCCGTCTTCGGGTCAGAGTCGCTGCGTCATCTAGGATGTCGTCCTCGGTGCCGCGAGGAAACGTCCGCGCTCCCTGGCTCCTCGACGGCTGGGGGACACGTTGATGACTGACAGGACTGGAGGCCGACCGGCGGTAGCAGAGAACCAGAACCACAACATCCGCCGGTCGGCTGGGAAAGCTGGAAAAGGATCAATAGCAGGAATTCTATAAGGAGGTCGGTCGGCCTGGACATCGAAGAAGAAACGAGGCCGACCGACCAGGATGAAAGGAAGAAATAGCAGTTTGGAAAGGAGGCCGGCTGGCAAAGAAAGCAAAAGGAAAGATAGCCAGCCAGCTGGGGAGGTCGAACAGAATCGCTGAAAAGTACAGGAGGACGGTCGGTCAGGGAACGATAATAATGAAAGGAGGCCGACCGTCTGGGAAAGCTGGAACAGAATGTTGAAAGGAAATCTAAGGAGGCCGGCTGGTCGGAAAACCGTTAAAAAAAGGCCAGCCGGCCGGGTAATTGGAACGTTATAGCTGTTTGGAATGGAGGTCGGCCGGTCGGCAAGGAACGCGAAAAGGATTAGAATGAAGCCGATCGGCCGACCGGGAGCGCGGACAGGACTAGAACATTGGGCGATTGGCGCCAGGCGGCGATTTTATTCAGGCTGCCAAAGAGCCGTTTGGCTTCTTAGTTGAACAAAGTTGGTTTGCGTTGGCAAGGGACGCCCTCAGCATGGCTCTTCCCTCAGCTGAATAAAATCTTCGGGTGACGACAGGAATGGAATTGACACAGAGCGTCATCTAGACGCAGAGGTGTTGTATGGAGTCTGTAGAGAGAATACGTCAGGAACCGCCAAACTCCAACCGAAACAGTATTTTATTTTTATTCCGACGTGGTTACAAGGTGAGTTCGAAGCACAACGCACAACAAAGTCGAGCGAGCGCGCACGCACACAGACGAACACAATTCACGCACACTTACACACACATAAATACAAACACACACACAATTGTCTTAACTACCAGGACCCATGAAAATTCAACGGTTATTCAACATTGATGTTTTCCGAAGGAGTCTTCAAAGTATTGCCAAAATGAGTCTTCAAAGTTTCTCGAATGAGTCTTGAAAGCCTCCGGAAAGCCTTCAAATTCTCCTGAAGGGGACTTCAAAGTCTCTCCAAAAGGAGTTTTCAAAGTCTCCCGAAGGAATCTTCAAAGTCTCCCGAAGGAATCTTCAAAGTCCCCCGAAGGAGTCTTCAAAGTTTCCTGAAGGAGTCTTCAAAGTCTCCCCAGAAAGCGTCTTCAAAGCTTCCCGAAGGAGTCTTCAAAGTTTCTCAAAAACAGGACAGGTGGGACAACAATGCCAAGGCGAACATATATGCAGCAGTTGGCTGTGGCCCTTATCAAACCGTGGGCATAAGAGATTGCTGAATACTAGCAGGATGTCAAAAGACCTCCAGAATGTGATAAGCACTGTCTGCAACATCCCTTTACCTGCTGATCCTTGTAAGCCAGGCCATGTGGTGTTTGCAGAGAGCATCACCCATGGTGCGGTGCATACTGTGTCCCAGAAATGCAGACAGAAAGACACGACATAGGTGCATCGGAACTGTGAAACCGGTGTGTCCTCGCCACGTCTATCCACTGTGCGTGGATTGTGAAAAACAATAGAGGTAACAACTTTGATTTTTTTTTTTTTTTTTTTCATTTTGTGTTCATTTATAAGTTGCAGCTAACAGTAAAACAAATTTCACATACATCTGTTCTTAATTCTCAAGAAACAATTTATTAGTGAATTTATCAGTAATAAATAAATGTAAAACCAGAATATATTGTGCTCAAACAGCGTCGTTAGACTGAGAACATGAGTCACCCTATATTCAGACTGCGATAAAGGGAATTAGAACATTGTTATTTGCAAAAAGACTATTTTCACCACATAACAATTTATTATTATTAATATTGTTTGTATTATTATTATTAGTAGTAGTAGTAGAGCTGAGTAGTATTGTTATTATCATCATTATTACATTCTTCCGTATAGTGTGTGTTGCTGCCAGAAGGCTGTGCTTCCCTGAGCTGAATCCTACGAGTTCGTTGTGTGGCTTGTCGCTCAAGACTTCAGATTCTGTATTCGATTTTTCACAATTTTTATAAATATTTGGTAAATATATTTTTGTGTATTTCTTGGTTGCCCCTCAAATATTCAATGTGTCTTATTAATATCATTCACTGAAATGGAAGAGAAGGCAGTGAGAGGAAGATGGGCAGAGTATTTTAGGGAGTTGCTAAATATGAAGGAGGATAGGGAGGAAGAGGTAGTTGCAGTGGGAAGCGCTAAGAAAATGATCGTGATGAGTGAGGAAAGTGGAGTAGAAACAAAGATGAAGGGAAGGCAGCTGTTAAGATGATGAGAGCAGGTAAGGCACCTGGCTTGGATGGATGTCATGCAGAATATCTAAAAACAGGAGGTACAGTGAAGTCGGACTGGCTTGTGAGGTTATTTAATGTTTGTTTAAGGGAGGGTAGAGTGCCGGAGGATTGGAGGAGTCCCTGTATAGTTCCACTTTACGAGGGAAAAGGGGACAAGTGTGAGTGTAATAGTTTCAGAGAGATCAGCTTGTTAAGTGTAGTTGGGAGAGGTTATGGGAGGGTCTTGATTAAGAGGATTAGGAAAGGAAAAGAGGGAGTAATTGGTAAGAAACAGTATGGGTTAAGGACAGGTAGGGATTGTGTAGATCAGATTTTTGTGGTACAAGATATGTGAGAAAGTTATAGAAAAAAGTAAGGATGTTTTTTGGGCTTTTATGATTTGGAAAAGGCTTACGACAGGGTAGACAGGAAGGCACTGTGAGATGTATTGCAGATATATGGGGTAGGAGGAAAGTTATTAAGAGCAGTCAAGAGTTTTTACGAGAGTAGTAGAGCTTGTGTTAGGATTAGAAATGGAGAGAGTGAGTGGTTTGAGGTAAAGTTGGGACTTCGTCAGGGATGTTCAATTCATACATGGATGGGGTGGTGCGAGAAGTGAATGCAAGGGTAGTGGATCAGGGATTGGAGAAGGTTAAAGAAAATGGAGAAAGGTGGGAGATAAGACAGTTGTTTCCTGACGACACTGCGCTTGTGGCAGGATGAGAGGAGGGATTGAGGAAGCTAGTGACAGAGTTTGGGAAGGTGTGCGAAAGAAGGAAGCTGAACATAAATGTGGGTAAAAGTAAGGTGGTGAGATGTACAAGGGGAGAAAGTGGCAGCAGACTGGAAGTGAGTATTAAGGGAGAGAGAATGGAAGAAGTGGATAGTTTTAGACACTGGGGAGCGAATGTGGCAGGAAAGGGAGGAGTGGGGGTGGAAGTAGAGTGTAGACTGAGAAGCGAGTAAATGGCTTGGGGGATTAAAAAGTGTAATGAGAAATAGACATTTGGGAATGGATGCTTAGAGGAGATTGTATGAAGGAGTGATTATGCCCACAACACTGTACGGGCCAGAAACATGGAACATAAGGGAGGAAGAGAGGAGTTTGAACGTGTCTGAGATGAGGTGCTTGAGAAGTATGATAGGGGTTACTAGGCTAGATAGTAAGAAATGAGGAGGTGAGGAGAACAGGGGTGGAAAGGGAATTGGGAGATAGGACTGATGAAAGAGTATTGGGATGGTTTGGACACATGGAAAGAATGAGTGAAGAAAGACTAGTAAAAGAGATGTGGAAAGGCAGAGGTGGAAGGAGTGAATATGAGGGGGCGTCCTAGGATGAGATGGAGGGATGGGGTAAAAGGGACATTACGAAAGAGAGGAAAGTCTGTTGAGGAAGGACGGGAGAGGACAGAAGATAGGGGTGAATGGAGAATGGTTGTGTATAGATGATGCTGCGATGCATGAGGAGTGGGTGAGGGATGGACTGTGAGGGAGTATGTATGAGAAATGAATTGACGCAACCCGAAGGGATTTCTCCCCGTCTTCTCCTTTTCTGCATGAGAGGACGGAGAGTGGGGGGTCGCCGATTTTATGAAGTGGACTTGCTGTGGGTGTGCTGTGTCTTGTGGCGCTGCTTCTGACCTAGGACACTGGACAAGATGCAGGAATGACCCGTCATCCAGGAGGTGCCAAGATAAGAGAGAAGGAAGAGGGTAGAGGGGAGTGGAGTATGTAGATGGAATGGGTGGGAATGATTTCTATGCCTTTGTTTATTGGCTACCTACCTTGTAAGAGGGGAAAAAGCCTTTGTAAAATAGCAGGGGAAATGAAAATGAAAGTAGAGATGCACTGTCTTTCTATGTTGTCAGAATAAATCTTTATCACAACTATTCTTTTAATGGGGTAAATTTTACCCCCACGACCGTGTTCTAGTGTGTTACTTCACCTCTTTTCATCCCAGCGAACCAGTACTGGGTGATTTGGATTAATTATGGTTACTGCCTTGGAACACCTGATGGCTTTTGCATGCTCAGATCATTAGTAGCCTATACTGCTGCAGCAAAGTGACGAACTTCTCCCTCCTTCTGCTCAGCAGGAACCTTAGCATTGTGCTTCCAGTCGTAGAAATAGAAAAGCTATCCTTTGAATAATGGGAAATCGGGTAGCACTCCTGTTTCAAACGCTGGTGGTCCGGGTTCGATCCACATGAAGTACAAGGCAAATGTTTACATTTTCATAGCTTCCCAACCCCTCTCTGCAACGACTGGCATCATCAGAGGTGTATACCAGTGTCGCATTTCGGTGCTACTAGCACCCAATCAATACAGTCAAGGTGATTATACTGGTTTCGGACTTGATTTAGAGCCACAGCCAACCACGCTTGACACTCCACATGCAATAGGCACCATCCAAATCCGACTAAGCCACTGTAGTGAGGTATATACAAAAAATGTACTCCCCCAGGGGCCGGAAGTCCTGCAGTTGACCCTCAAGGATGAACATTTACACACATACACACGCACGAATAAAAGACATGACCAAGAGTTGGATGACAGGAAGAACCTTGAAGCGTCTTTAACTAGCACTCTTGGTTACTCTTCCACCGCGGATGATGGTCTTTCAAAGGTGTATACTCCCCTCATCTTCTTTCCTCCTCTCCCCCCTTCCTCTCCTCTCACATTCCTTCTCCCTCGTCATAATTATCCTCACTTTCCTTGTTCTCCACCAACATTCATTTTTTCTCTTATCCTTTCTTCTCTTCCGCCTCCACTTCCCCTTCTCTTTCCTTCTCTTCCTCCCCTTCCGCACCCTAATCCTCCTTTTGAGGATACCATCTCGCTCATCCTCTTCCCCCACCCTCCCCCTCCTCTCCCCTCTCCCTCGATCCCCGTACCTCTTCTTTCTTCTCCACTTATGCGGCATCATCTGTCCCTCCTCATTTCCTTTCCCACACACTTTTCTCTTTACATCTCCTTAAGTTGTCCGCTTCCCTCCCCTTCCCCCCACTCCCTCTCCCATCCACCTCTACTTCCCTCCTGTCTCGTTCTTTTCCCTCCCTTCCTCTTACTCTCTTCTCCTCCCAACCTCCTACATCCCATTCTCCTACCTTCCCTTCCCCCATACCCCATTTTCCAACCACTCATAGTCCCCTGCTGTCTCCCAGTTTGTTCGCATTACTCCCCTCTCTCTTCCCCTCCACTCAACCTCCCTTCCCTTTCCCCTCCTCCCATCAATCTCATCCCTTCTCTTCTCCTTTTCTTTCCCTCTTGTACTCAGCACCCCCCCCCCTCATCTCCCTCACTCTATTGCAGCTTCGTCCCCTCCACTCACCCTCTCCTCCATTGCCCCTTGTGCCTTTCCTTTGGTCTTCCACCCTATTCCCTCCCTTCCAATCCACTTCTTTCCTTCTCTTTACCTCCCCTCCCTCTTTTTTTTTCAGTTCCCTTTCCTCTTCTTCCCCGCTTCTCTCTTCTTCCCTTCCCTTACCCAACCCTACCCTATAATGCAATCCTCTCCTCTCTTTTCCCTTCGCCCTCGCCACTTTTTCTTCTCTTTCTTTTCCTCTCCTCCTCCCCTGCTTCTCTCTCCTCCCTTTCCCATGCCTACCCTTAATTGCAATCCACTCCCCATCCTCTACTCTTTTCTACTCCCCAAATTCATACCCTCCCCTCTCGCCCTCTTTTTTTCATTTCTTTTCTCCTCCTCCCCTGTTTCTCTCTCCTCCCTTCCCTTCCCCAACTCTACCCTATAATGCAATCCCCTCCCCTCCTCTCCCGCTCCCTCACCAGGTGTTCATGGAGCAACTGGCATTAAAGGAACATGAGCATGACCCTTGCGTGCCGATCGGCGATCTCCCTCCCCCATCGACCTCCACAGCAATGCAGGCTCAGCACCCACAGCGCCAACATCACTCATCAGCGAGTGTTTTTTCCACAGCAGAGGTGTGGTGGTCCAGGGTCTTAAGTGCTGCGCCCGAATGCCGAGTTTGCGTATCTGATTGGACTTTACTTGGAAAAGGAATGTTCAACCCAGTGGTTCTCAACCTGGGGTCCATGGAGGGCCCCCATGGGAGCCATGACAACAATTTGGAGGACAATGGCCTGCCGTTACAAATTATACATCTCTATGTAACGTAGTCTAGTGGTAAAAGTTAAGCATATCACAAATAGATAAATAAAATGAAATATAAGACAATAATGATTGTGAACTTTATGATAAACCAAAGGGTTTCTCTTCAGCAAAATTTATATGTATGTATATATATACATATATATATATATATATATATATATATATATTTTTTTTTTTTTTTTTTTTTGCCGGGGTGGGATATTTGAGCGGAAAATAAATGGAAGTCACACGAATGACTCACGAACGGGGGAATAGAGAGAAAAAGGTTGAGAGCCACGTGACTGGCTTAACCCATGAGAGATAATGCGCGAATGCTGTCGCCTCGTTCAATGTGCATCCATCTTCTACCCCATCCCTGCCTTTGTCATGCAAAGTGAACAACCACATCAATCCATATTTCAGGCGAGTGACATTCTATTGGAAAAGAAACCTAAAAATTTTTGGCCTCACTTTTGATGATATGACCTTCAGCCCGCACATCAAAAGCTGGCAAGATGATAATAATGGTAATAATAATAAATAAAATAAAAATAGAATAAAATAAAAACACTAGAATCAATCGCAAGAACGGGTTTTGGACAATAAAAGGAAAATTTAACTACTGTTTACAAACAACTCATAAAAACTAAACTTGACCATGCTTCCACAGTTTAGTTCCCAACAGTTAACAAAACAGACACTTTACAAAAAAAAAAAAAAAAAAAATAGAATATTGACAGGTGCACTAAAACCATTCCAAATGGAACACCTGCACTGAGCATCCAAAACCTTCCCCATAACATGTGCATGTGATAGGTACGCAGTTTTACGTCAAGACCTTCAGGCCTACTCAGTCACCACAACCAGCTGAAGAGAAAAAAATCACACAAAAATCACTAAACGTTCTCTTCAAGACGAACCTCCAAACTCCATACTCCACCGGACCCATTCCCCCACCATGAGCCACGCAGGAAAATCCTTCTCAAGAGAAGCAAGAACCATATCAATGCGCTTGCGTTCGGGAAATAATCCAGTTCTGAGGAGATACCAGCACGGAACGAGCACGTCCACAGAATCGAACCGCCCTAGATGCAGCCATCACACAGAGGACACGGAGCACCTTACCTTAACCTGCCCTACACTAATCCTAGACACAATGTTTCTTCCCTGAGTAACCTATAGACCTGTCCAGTGACCGCTGCCGGTTATCTGGGAGCTTTTTTTCACAATTTTCCATGGGACACTATAAATACAACCTCTATTTACCTAAGGGGAATTTTTAATAAGGAGGTTTTCAGTGTTGGCAGGTTTTTAAAGACAACTTTGATATATATGTATGTATGTATGTATACATATATATATATATATGCTGAGACATTCTGACAGGTTGACGTAAGCGAAGTAGGAAACACAGGAGTCTTAGTCTTGAGTTTGTTCCTGACTAGTTATGCAGGTATGCGAAAAAGCATACCTGCGAAACTAGTCAGGAATAAACTCAAGACTAAGACTCCTGTGTTTCATACTCCGCTTACGTCATACATATATATATATATATGTATATATATATATATATATATATATATATATATATATATATATATATATATATATGTAATAAAACCATTAGGAAAACAAAATGAAAAGTGACCGAACGTTTTCGTCTATTTAAGACATTTTCAAAGGTTCTTTGAAAATGTCTTAAACGAAAACGTTCGGTCACTTTTCATTTTATTTTCCAAGTGGTTTTATTACACATTTTGTGAATCACGTGCTTTTGTGATATATATGTATATATATATATATATATATATATATATATATATATATATGCATACATATATATATACATATATATGCATATATATATATATATATATATATATATATATATATATATATATATAAATATATATATAAAATCTTGAAGAACCCACAGTCGGAAAAAACTTAAATTTAGAAGAAACTATGACTTCTATATTTCAGCTAATACCTGCACTCTTCAGGAAAGTACATTTTAACCGAACCTACCGACGCGTTTACCCTGAAGAGGGCTATAGCTATTAGCCGAAATATAGAAGTCATACTTTCTTCTAAGTTTCCTTTTATTCCGACTGTGGGTTCTTCGTGATGATTTTATCAAATGTGCTACACCATTTTGTTATATATATATATATATATATATATATATATATATATATATATATTATATATATACACACACATTATGAATAAATACCACCATATTCTTATAATAAAGGAACACGAAAATGCTTTTAAGACTAAAATTCTCCCTTCGATGTGACCCATAGCAAGATTTCCTGGCTTAGCGTTACGTTGTATCAACCAAATGCTTTGGATATTCCAAGCTGGATGCTATGCCAAAGACCACAGTGTACAGGAAAAAGAATGACATTGGCGAATGCCTGAATGCTGGTGGCCAGTGTTCTCCAATGCTACTTTACAAATTGAACGTCATTCGTGCATACCTTTGAGGTCCCTTCCGGAATTGCTCTTCCTGGACTTTGCTCCAGTAAGAATTGTCCCGAAGCAAATACTCGTCAACAACGGTCATTGTAACGCGGAAAAAAACAACACATCTTAAAGCAAAAACTCATTCATCCCACAAAAATATAACAAATAAATTAATAAATAAATATCAAATACCACTCGTTTACTAAACGAATAAACGCGTCCTCAGACATAATCATACGGAACACAACCTCCACTCGCCCGCAATACAAATTATCTATCATTAAACATAAAAAACACAGAATCTCCCACCTCATCTCTCTAAACAAAACAATAAGATATATATCAACATTCTTGCCCAAAAGGTTACACTTTTTATTCGTTTATCTATTTGTATTTATTTATTTTTATGATCATTACTACAGTTAACCAGACTTACAATGTATGCCCAGATGGCCGGAATACTAAATGTACGTTTTGCTTGGTGATATTATTTAACGATGATCGTTCGTGGCTCAGCGATGATAGTCAAACGATTGTCTAGAGCACTAAGGCCTTAAGCACACTGGCGACTTTGTAGAGCCACAAGTGGCTGCGTTTTGTGGCGGGGATATTTTCTCCCATAGGTTCCCATTGTTTTCAAGCTTTGTCGATCACACCCACCAAGTGTGATCGGCAAAGCTTGAAAACAATGGGAACCTATGGGAGAAAATATCCCCGCCACAAAACGCAGCCACCTGTGGCTCTACAAAGTCGCCAGTGTGCTTAAGGCCTTATTCTTAGTTTTTGAAAACGATGGGGCTGTTTTGCTTCGAGCTACAAAGAATGAGACTGATCATTTTAATTGACCCTACAACCAACGCGATAACCCAAATATGATGCCAGGTAGGATGTCCGTCACCCGCAATTGGCTGTGGCAGGCTAATAAGCGCATCGAGCAAAACTTATCTTAAACACAAGATCCCTACATTCGCGTGGGTCTCCTTCATTTTAAAAAGGTAAAAAATAAAGAAATTAATAAGAAAATAAATAATGAAACAAAATGAAATAAAATAATAATAACGATATTAGTAAAGTATTGATGAAGATAAACCCTTTGCTTTATTACAATGTTGATAATCATATTTATCCTATATTTCTTCTGCCAGGGCAGAGTGAAATTATTTTTCACATTCAAATTTCTTACATTACATAGAAATGTATAATAATTTGTGACTGTAGGCCATGGTTCCCATAAATTCTTGTCATGGATCCCTCGAGGGTCATGGTTCCCAGGTTGAGAATCACTGCATTAAGGAAATTGGATTCTAAAAATCCGATTGGATAATTCTTGATGGGGTTACATCCCTCATAATGGGGTTGGGTTACTCTTGTAGGAACAGAATCCTAAAAAAAAAAAAAAAAAAAAAAAAAAAATAATAATAATAATAATAATAATAATAATAATAAATAAATAAATTTAAAAAATCCAACCACCTTAAGAGGGACCCAACCTCTCATAAAAGGGATTCAACCCCATTTGACAGGATCAAAGCCCCTTAAACAGACACACATTAGGCATGCTTGCTGTATAAGGAATCTCCTATGAACACCCCACAGAGCCCCAACTACACAGACCTAGGAAGTAACTGATCCATCTCACGTAGAGTCAACATGGACAAATCTTCTGGTGTCTTATTCTATTCTCTAATAAAAGTGTACTTGCAGCGTTGGTCTGTCTTGTATCGTCATTTATTCTAACCTGATGATGGTTGTAAGCATCAACTGAAATCTCGTTTTTGTATTTTTGCAGCAATATACAATGAATCTCGGTAGCCTTGTGTCTGACCTCTGTTCGGAATATAAGAAGTCCAACCGGAAACTAGAAAAAAAAGTTAGTTGAAATGGAATCGGCGCAGGCCTTTCAGATGTTTTTAAGCGTACATAATGCCTATCCATACCTATCTATCTATATCTACCTATGTCTCTATTTATCTATTTGTATATATGCATATGTATATATATATATATATATATATATATATATCTATATATATATATATATATATATATATATATGGGGGGCACACACACAAGCGTACACACGCATAAAGTAGAATGAGGAGAAAGATAATGATAGATGAACAAAGAAAGTGAGTGACAGCGTAGAGAGATGAAGATAAATAATAGAATAATGATAAGTGGGTAGGTAGACAGAGACAGAGACAGAGAGAGAGAGAGAGAGAGAGAGAGAGAGAGAGAGAGAGAGAGAGAGAGAGAGAGAGAGAGAGAGAGAGAGGGGTGGGGGGAGGGAGAATTCAACGCAAGCAAGACTTCTGGGCCTCTGCCAAGTCAACCCCCCTCCCCTCTCGCTCCACAGCAGAGAGGACCACACCCAGGAACGTCAATGTCTGGACTCTGGACAATACTTGGGGCGGGGGGCCCGGATTCACAAAAATCTCGAGGCCGGGACGGCGGTCCTCTCTCATGCGATGAATATTCACTGACAACGATTTAGCCAATATCCTTATCATTGACTAGTTCTATATTGCTCACACACACACACACACACACACACACACATATATATATATATATATATATATATATATGTGTGTGTGTGTGTGTGTGTGTGTGTGTGTGTGTATGTGTGTCGGAGCGTGTCTATGCGTGTATAAACTATACAAGTTGCAATCAAGGGACAGTAAGCTACGTGCAATTGCACGACCAGGAACTCGAAAAAAATATTGGGTGTGTCAGTGCCGCATGGTTACAAGAAGAAGAAAAGAAAAAACGTAACAAGATTAAAGTATACACGGGAAGACAAGGGAGGCCAGCACACTCCAAATAGCTGCTTCGGACCAGTCTTGTCCAGGTCCTGGATTGGGAAAAAAAAAAAAAAAAAAAAAAAAAAATCTGTGGTATAATTTGTTTTCAGAGTCGGAAATTCGATTTTGGAACGCGTTATCAGTGCATTATTGTTTTACAACTCTTGCAAAATGTCCGATAAAAATGGATATAGCATTTCACCGTGACTCTTCGCTTGAAATGATTACAGAGGGGAATTTTCCCAGTCTCTCCCATTCTGTCCCATTTAGTCACCACCTACAACACGCGCAGAATCACGGCAGCGGCAGTATCATCCCCCACCACCGAGGCATATGAAAATAATGAAGTAAATGTGATATATACATACACAAACACACACACACACACACACACACACATACATACATATATATATATATATATATATATATATATACATACACACACACACACACGTTTCTTTTCCCTTAAAGGGAGGTAACTAGTAAATGCATGCACTCGTCCCTACCCATACCACTCTCATGCATCACCCATTTATATCAACTCACTAGAAAAGGATATTTACAAAAATAATTCATTCGAATTAAGACAAATGCCACGACCTAAAATAATCTCAATATCCTGAATATCTATGGCCAATGTTTATATTTTTAACACTTTATATTGTCGACAACATCCACTTGTTGGCGACATTTCTGTTACCGAGAAAGCGCACATCTGAATAAACAAGTTTTTCGATTTTTTAAAGGCGTCTCCTTAGAAGATATTCACTAGCGATAGTCTCAGTGACAGCAATAAACGGGAGAATGTGGTCGCACATTCCTGATGATTTAATGTGACAGTTTCATGTCTGATCCTACGACAGTACGAGAATCCGCCAAAGAATCCTTGTCCTCAACGGCATCATATACATTAACCACCGCACTACCAAAAGGACTGACAGATATGCAATCTTACATACCATCAATGCTCGTCCGTCAGTTTTACCGAGGAACCTTTTTTGAGTATTGACAATAGACAGTGATCGAGTGAGGGCCGTTCCGAAATCATTGTAAACATCCAGGAAGCGGCCTTGTTCGCCAAGACAACAAAGAGAATTCGGATCGCTGGTCCTCGGAAGCCTCTGGAAATCAAGAACTGGAGACGGTCGACCTTCTGGAAGAAGGCGGAAGAAAAACGGGATGATAAGAAGAGAAAAACAATAATAATGGAAAAAAAAAGTTTGGCAGAGCAAAGTCTGGTTTTGCGGCGGAGGTGGGCGAGGATGCCAAGCACTTGGGTAAGACTCAGCAAGGAAGCAAATGTTCACCCAGTTGCATGTGACAGGATTGGAACCATTTATGTGCCTTTCTGCCTATTTATGTCTCTCTATCTGCCTGTCTGTCTATCTGCCTGTCTATGTGTCTGCCTGCCTGCCTGTCTGTTAATCTATTTGTCCTCAAATTCAGGTTTAAGAAGGAAATAGGCAAGAACTGGTTTACCAAAATGAGTGGTTAAGGAATGGAACAGACATAGTAACCATGTAGTGAGCGCTGAAACTATCGGTTGTTTTAAGAAAAGATTAGATAACTTCATGGATAAGGATGGTAGGTGGTAATAGGCATGGAACTGCCTAGTGTAGGCCTTACGGTCTCTTGTAGTCTCCTCTATCCTTATGCTCTTATGTTCTCCCCTTACGTAAAGAGGTGGGGGAAACAGAGAGATATTGGGCCCAGTCCGGAGACCGAGTATCAGCCTCTCGAGGCTGCACCTCCAGATGGTAAGGATATTGGCTGTTGAAGATGGGCAGCAGGGAGACGATTCTAGAAGATTCTCTCTGACGTCTGTCTTGCAAGTACTCATCATTGGGCTCAGAATAAAAGGAAAACTGCCATCCGGTACGGAAGGTGCTCATGCATTATTCATATCCTCAATTCGTCAAGTTATTTGGTTTCTTGAGGACCCGAAAAAAGATATGCTAATAATGATGATAATAATGGTAATGACATAATAATAATAACAGTAATAATAGTAATAATAATAATGATGGTGATGATAATAACAATAATAATACATACATATACCAAAGGCTTTTTCCCCCTTCACGGGTGGTAGCCAAACAGAAAAAGGCATAGAAACCACTCCCACCCATTCCATTTCCTATATATCCACTCCCCTCCACCCTCCCTCCCATCTTGGCACCTCCTGGATGACGGGTCATCCCTGCATCCTGTCCACTGCCCTGGGTCAGAAGCAGTGTCGCAAGACGCAGCACATCCACAGCAAGGCCGCTTCATAAATTCAGCGACCCCCCCTCTCCGTCCCCCATGCAGAAAAGGAGAAGACGGGGAGAAAAAAAGAAGCAAATAATAATAAAAATAATAATAATAATAATAAATTGTCATCGAAGTCGTGTATGATCAGACGAACCCACAACAGTCAACGAAAGGATCTTCTTCGGCTGATAGGTCGTCGGACGACTTTATTCATCTGTGAATGCTTCCTTTCAAAGGACACCAGGTGCGCGATACAAAGGGATTTAAGTATCTCTGATTACATCGATACCGCGTGGTCGAGGTATGTTTTGCTCGGTGCGCTTATTAGCCTACTACAGCCAATGGCGAGTGACGCTTATCATACCTGGCATCATATTTATGTAAACGCGTTGGTAGGTTCAGTTAATATTATCAGCCTCGTACTTTGCAGCTGGAAAAAATAATGTTCTAGAGTCTAGACAATCATTTGACGATTATCACTGAGCCATGAATGATCATCGTTGAGTAATAATCGAACCGAGCAAAAGATACCTAATTGTTGATTCCTGACGATGTTTACTCGGAAGTTTCGAAACGACTTGAAAATGTTTCTCGCAGTTTCATCATCTTCGTACGTAGTCAACACACCTACGCAGTGGATTTTTTTCTTTCTTTGTAGTGCCTTCAGGAGTGTATACAAACAAAATGGAAAGTGGATTCCTATGTGGATGTAAGAACTCCACTTGTAAACCTAAACGTAGAGCAGAAATGGTACGGTAAGCATTGAAGTTCTTTATCCAGTCGTCGCCAGGCGATTTTATTCAGCACGGAATTCTCCCCCTCCCTCCCCGCAGAGAAAGGATTAATGAATGAGAACGATGGTGAGGAACTGTTTTAAGTTAGAAAAGATGAAAGACATCGGAAAACATCATCCATGATTACAGACACATCCGGCGCCTGAATCGTCGATCTTCTGTATCGTCTGTCGTTTGAAGTTTGTTTACAAGTGAGCGAACGACTTTACAAAACTGTCTTTTTGGCTCTTTGCAAAGGATAACATTTTCGGTGTCACAACGTTTATCAAACATGGCCCAGATCTTTCAAAGACATTTTTTCTGTGTGTGTGTGTGTGTGTGTGTGTGTGTGTGTGTGTGTGTTTCACCATAGTCTTGATTCACGTGTTGGACTCGTGATCGACAGCTATTTCCCTCCCGGAAGAGAGCTCGGAGCTCGTATATGACTGACCTATATGCAATGCTGTGACTTTACACGCACACACACACACCCAACTCCCCGCCCACGAGAGTTGGAATAACGACTCACAGCGCAGCGATACTGAAATTATTTCAGTACCGCTGTGTGTGAGATTCACCATGGTCTTGAATCACGACTCGTGATCGACAGCTATTTCCCTCCCGAAAGAGCTTAGAACTCGCATAAGACTGATCTGTGGGTAATGCTGTGGCCTTACACGCACACACCCCCAACTCCCCGCCAGCGAGAGTTGGAGTAACGACTCGCAGCGTCTGTGCGTGTTCCTAATGTCTGTCTATTGCATAATCACGGACGGGTAAAATTATAACAGATGTATATTTAGAATCTCAATAATTGCAGTAGCATTCGTTGGTGTTACTGACATACAGTACTGTCCAGACAAGCAGACCTGTCAGCCAGTGGTTTGCAAGTACTGAACCAGTTTTGATTAAAACTACTTATGTTACTTTTTTTTTTTTTTTTTTTTTTTTTACAAAAGAACTCCATCTCAGTCTATGGGAGGTACTGCATTGGAAATAAACTTACTTGGGTCAAAAATGTTTGCGACTGCCTGTGCAAATCTTTGGTGCGTATTGCTAATGATAGTCAAATCTAGTCGTTATTATTGATAGACATGTCTAGTCCGTATGACATATCTAGTCCTTATCATTAATAGACACGTCTAATCCTTGATATTAATAGGCATGTCTAGTACTTAATACTGATAGGTATGTCTAGTCCTTAGTATTGATAGGTATGTCTAGTCTTTATTATTAATAGGTATATCTAGTCCTTTTCGTTGATAGGTATGCCTAGTCCCCGGGCTTACGTGGCAATCGACATTTGGCAAACGCCAAATCGCCAAGAGTGAACATCGAGCTTGCGGTACTAGTCGACGGAGTGTATCTTTTTGTAGTCGACGTTCTGTGCAAGGAGACTGACAGTAATGACGGTTGGTTAACTTAATTTGGTTGGATTAACTCCCTCGCTCTTGAAGGTGATATGTGGTTGCGTGTGCAGTGTCTGTGTGTGATTCACCATGGTCTTGGATCACGTGATGGACTTGTGATCGACAGTTATTTCCCTCTAGGAAGAGAGCTTAACTCATATATGATCGATCTATGGGTAATGCTGTGGCCTTACACGCGCACACACACCTAACTACCCGCCCACGAGAGTTGGAGTAACAACTCGCAATGCAGCGATACTGAAATTACTTCAGCCATGGGCGGGATTCGAACCCGAGCCACCGTAGTGGAAGCCGGGAACTCTAACCACTGCGCCACGAGGTGTATGTGTGTTTCACCATTGTCTTGGATCACGTTCTGGGCCCGTGGTCGGCAGCCATCACCCTACCGAATGAGAACTCTGAACTCTTGTAGAGACCGACCTACGTACACTGCTGTGACCTATTGTGTGTGTATGTGCGTGCATGCGTGCGTATGTATATGCTTATGCATGTGGGCTATGAATGCGTGCTTACTCACCAATATATGCGCACATTCCTATGCGCTACATCTCTATTAATTATTGTCGCTCGTTCCAGAACTATGCGTTCACAGAGATCAACAATACCCACTTGTCACTGAACCATTTTGAAAACAGAGCCAACACATCCTACGTGGTGCCCCAGGGTGCCAACTTGGGTACTACTCAGTGATGCACAACGCAATTTTTATTCTGTCTAATTCAAGGCGATTTTATTCAGTTGAAGGGTGTGTTCTAGGTAAAATTATGTCTCGATCTAGTATAAAGTCTGACCCCTCTCCCGCCTCTAGTTAGAATCGTCCTGTATAAACCAGAACATAGTACGTGTTGTACGTTACTGTATTCAAGACACTCCCCTGTGGGATCAGAAGTTGACACAAGTTGCTAATACTCGAGTGGAACTTCATAACAATTTCATTGAATTAACATCTATAATGAAAACGGATGTTTACAACGGAATTTCTGTCACGTCTTGTTATTTTATCCGTACACAGTTGAAACTTAAAATTATAGCTAGTATGTTCTTGATTTTTTACTAAAGGTGTTACAGTCTTTCACAGACTATAAATCTATGGCAAATGCCGCACTTATGATTTAAAAATGCAAATACATTTAGTAGTGAGCGAATGGCAACATGCCGCGTCGAGCCAACGGTCATCAGAAACTTGAGGCGCGCAATTTGAATAGTGGCCACTTCTCGACGACAACTTAAACAAAATATTTTATGATTATTGTTGCATGTATTGGCAAAAATATATAACATGCTTTATTATTATTATTATTATTATTTGGTAAGTTTCAGTGTGATCCATACATTCTGGCAAGCTAAGGTACGGGTAACCGTACAAATTTCACAACAGATAAGACATAAGTGGCATTGCAAGCGGTCAGGAGGTTGGATGCAAAAATATTAAATAGAAAAAAATAAGTACATAATTTAATTATTAACAATAAAAACAAGCACACAAACAAGCAAATAAACAAAACCATCTGGTTCCCGCGTAAAATTCATTCCATTCACTGACAACACGACTGTTCATTTATTTTCTTCTACCTAAATTTAGATTACATCTAGGTCCTGGCTACTGCACACCGTTATCATTTCTCATCAGATTAGTATCTAGTGAGAATAACATCCTCTAATATACGTCATCATAATTCTAATTTCATGATTCAATATGCATTTGGATTCTATGTCCCAAACACCCAAAGCTAAACATGGCGTCGACGGGTCGGCTTTCTTTTTCATTGGATCTGTTTTCTTGCAACGAAATTTGGGGCCCAACGCCAGGATAATTAAAGTTATTATTTCTTCGTATACTAAGGCTCATATGTAAATTAGCCCTACTGAGACCCCGAAATTTTGTATAAAACACACTTAAATATTTAAGTATTTATCTATTTAACCACTTTTCTCTGGCTCCCAAATATTTCATTCAAATCAGCGTTAACAGTCTAACAGTTAAATTTACAGGTGACATGTTTTTCACCATGTATGGCTCACTACACCTATCTATTTATTAGTAAATACGTGTAGTGTCCCGATAGGTGCTTCTTCGTCAAATGTGGATTTGAAAAAATCGATTTTGCTTACAGTATTATAAAGGATTGCAAAGGCGGAGCATCCCAACAGGAGACCTTTTGGTCCATATCTAGGTCGGATGCGAAAAAATAATTATAAATAAATAAATGAATAAAACTATACTAATGTAAATAATAATAAACAAAATACACAAATAAATGCATAGGCACAGTTAGATAATAAAGAACCATTTCAAAATATGTCTAATATTCGTATAGGTTTATCTTCTCTTAGTTCTTCAGTCAGCGTCTCAATATATGACGCAATGGTAATTAATTTCATATTTGGAGATTCGAAACACAAAAGATTGTAACCGAAGTCGTTTATACCCAAACGAACTCACTGAAGTTGACGACAGTTTGCCCAATGTGAAGCGGCCTTAACACTAAGCAAGTCCACCCGACATTACTGGTAATATATATTGTAAATTTAAATCTCTTCCTGTTAGTATACACGTCTGACGGTGTAGTTGTACCGATTTTGCCTGCTAACTCAGCGGTCCTGAGTTCGGTCCCTCTGGATGCCGCCTTGTTACCCTAACCGTTTTACTTATCGCTGTCGTTGGAGAAGAAAATCTACCTACCTTTTTCATAAGCAGTACTAGTCGTTACATAATAATACAATGATCAACATCTTTTGTCACTATATATTAACTTTTTCATATTAACGTCCCAGTTCGTTATAACTGCCTCTCTACCGTTAAATGTTGAAATATTATTAACTTGGGAATCTCAGTGCCTTACCTCTTAATTCTCTTTGCCACGTTCTGTTTTCCACGCAGATGTATTTGCTAAACTTTTTCTTCAACTGTGGACACTATCACAACCACAATTCACTAAATAATCGAATGCGCGACACTAAAAGACTCACTATGTTCACACTACACAATCCGATCCGAAATGATGGGATGTATTCAAAAAAGATTTCGTCTTATTTGTGTTGGTGATCATGAATTTCCTTTTTTTTTATTATTGTTGCTGGTTTATATAAAACAAATCGTATTCAGATTTTATGGATAGCCAGCATACTTTGATACTATACATTTTATCTTTTTGTTTACATTTTCAAATTCAAACTGAGATACTAGTTCTTTCCAACCATATTAGAACAAATAGTATTTCTTTCTTTAAGTGTTATTCAAGAATAATTAGTAGTAAATTGTATATATTTATAGAAGTATTTAGCAGTTTGATTATTCAATGAAATAGATATTTATTGGAAATTGTCGTTAGCTGCATATGTACACGGGACAAGCTGGACCAATGACGTAATGTCGTTCCTGCAGACCTCTCCCAACACATCT
The DNA here is from genome assembly GCF_046742065.1 of Oratosquilla oratoria. Classification (NCBI taxonomy): domain Eukaryota; kingdom Metazoa; phylum Arthropoda; class Malacostraca; order Stomatopoda; family Squillidae; genus Oratosquilla; species Oratosquilla oratoria. The sequence continues at coordinate 7,689,542 of NC_134798.1, forward strand.
TTCGGAAAAATGTACCTCGACATATAAACCACTTGCAGTAACAAGGAATTTTTAATTGTATTTGGAATTGACGAAAAAAAGGTTGATCAATAAAGATAAAAGTATATGGAAATAGTACGAAAGTTAATTTGCAACAATCCCAACCATACAGAAGATATATTGATATTCCAGATGTCACTGCATACTTCAATTAGTAGCATGCATAACCTAAACACTATGACTATCCTTTACCACGAGTAACAAATAATTATTCAACTAATAATGAAACCTTATCGATGATACCTAATCGTTCTAAAATCAATATAAATCATTGAATCCATTTGCTTCCTTCACGTTTATGAAATACCTTGGCAGCAGGTAGAATAAACGAGGATATTTGCAGGAGATTTTTTCATTGATGAAAAACACTGACAGGAAATTTATTGTCGATAAATATTCATGGCGTCAGAGAACTTCCGAGCCGGGACAGTGAGAATTACCACGTTCAAACGATCAGGATTTACTGACAGTGATTATACCATTATCAGTAGTCTTATTATTAGAACGTGTTTATATCGACTTCCTTTGCCTCTCGCATAGCATCATCATAACATTCACAATGTTTTGATATAAGTTCTCACATTTTCGCTTGTTTCTCAAATCTGTTTCTGTACTGTCTCGCATCAGTCCAGATGCGCTGTTTCGTGGATGTTTCCAAACATAGATAATTTATCAGAGATTTATTCAACTGTTTGGATTCCGTTAGAGGAATTCAACACAACAAAATTCAACACATCATCATCACGCCACAGTTACGTCACTGTCACGTCACCGTCACATCACAAAGTTTCACTTTATCTAGTGGATCTGTTCACATCAAACAGGTCATCATCACGACACAGGTGTACGTTTGATTAAATGAAAAAAAGAGGGAACGGTAACGGTGATGTGATGCCTTTGCAGTATGAGTTTGTGTCGAAGTTAACATAAAAAACGGACATTTTTTTTTTGTCAAATTGCATATCATCAAAATTACATTATTTCAACGCAACGAACAGGACGGAAATTATTATCAATCGTCCTACTGTAAAAAAAAAAAACAATCTTGCCACTAGACAAAGAAGAATGAACATTTCCACCGTCACCCGCTCTGCGGAGTGACTAGACATGATAACCTTTGTCAGGGTTTTGCATTTCTATACCCTAGTTTTCATGCTTCCGCTGTCGTATCAGTGGATTCATAGTTTTAGCCGGTTGGATTCAACAAATTCACCAAACCCTAATGTCTTATATATATATATATATCTATATATATATATATATATATATATATATATATATATATATATACATATATATATATATATATATATATATACAGTATATATATGTACATATATATATATATATATATATATATATACATATATACATATATATATACATATATATATATATATATAATATATATATATATATATATATATTACAAAACCAAATATAACTGTACTTTTTAACGAAATACATCTATAAGAAAAACTGCTGCCTAAACACACACACACACACACACACACACACACACACACACACACACACACACACTCACACACACACACACACACACACACACACACACACACATACACACACACGCACACACACACACACATACACACACACACACACACACACACACACACACACACACACACACACACATATATATATATATATACATATATATATATATATATATATATATATATATATATATATATATATAAAGAATATAAATTTCCCTGGTTAATAAAGATAATGAGAGTAATTCCCCTCCTGCCAGGATGTGAGTTTCAGTTTGTTCTCTGCGTTTCTTCTCTTTTGCTTGTTCGTCTTTGTTCACGAGAACAGAGCCCATAAAATGTTCTCCAAATGTCAATAACATCGTTTCATCGTTTGTTATATGTGAACAAAACAAATAACATCTTCACTCGAATAATTACAAGTATTTTTATTTTTTGCATGAACATAATGGGAATGACTGTGTATATATATATATATATATATATATATATATATATATATATATATATACATATATATATATATATACACGAGTGCATGACTGTACCATACTCACCCACACCATAGCAGGTAGGTCTAACCCCCTCCCTGCCCCTCCTTCCCTCTCCTTCCCCTCCTCCCCCTCCTTCCACCCCTCCCCTTCCTTCCCTCCCCTCCTCCCTCCTTCCCTCTCCTTCCCAATCCGAGCCCCCTCCTTCCCATATCCCTCCCCCTCCTTCCTCCTGCCCATCCCCCTTCCTTCCCCCTTCTTCCCCTCCTTCCCCCTTCCTTCTCCCTTCTTCCCCTCCTTCCCCAACTTCCTCCTCCCTTCCCTCCTCTCCTTCCCTCCTCCTGTCTCTCCCTTCTTCCCTCCTCTCCCCTTCCCCGCTCCCCCCAACCTCCCCAAGGACAGAATCAAGAGTGAGATCGCAAGAGCCTACGAAGTAGCTGGGCGGTGCCTCTCGAAGTCTGGTGGTCGATCTATCTTTTTTTCTTCTTCTTTTTTCTAGTCTACTCATACCATGAAGCCGGGGAGGGACTTATGCAGGCTGAGGAGGAGGAGGAGGAGGAGCAGAAGGATGGTCAGATGTTGAGGGAAGAGAGATTGAAGGCTGATTCAAAGAAGAAAAAAAGTGGAGGAGTAGGAGTGGAAGGAGGAGGAGGAGGAGATGAGGCAAGAAGAGCCAACGAGGGGTGGGTGGAGGGGATACGGGAGAGAAGGAGGATGGGAAGGGGGGTTATCGAGGCCGAGAACTCCGTGTTTCGAGAAGGACCTCAAGAAGGAGTACCTTTTCCGTCCTCCACTTTCCTTTTCATTCTTCCTGTCGCCAGGCTATTCTATTCAGTCCCGTGGCACCCTTGCTCAAGACAGTGAACAGCACAGGAAGCCTGCCCGAGCGCAAACTGAGACGCAGGCGACACAGAAGACGCAGCACAGAGCAAAGGCAGACTTCCTGTTGCTGAATTGAAGTAGAGTTTGGACTTCTCTCTCACACTTGAAAAGCTTCCAGATGTACTACTTCATCATTTCAAGCGAGAGAAAAGTTCAAAATGTACTTCGGTACAGCAACAGGAACTTTCCCTTTGCCCTGTGCTGCGTCACCTGTTTCGCCTGCGTCGCAGTTTGCCCTTGGGCTTATCCTTTACTCACTAGCGTTATTATGCGTCTCTTCAACCTATCAATCAGTCAATCAATCAATTAACCATTTTTTGGTCCACTGCAGAACAAAGGGATCTTTCATACCATTCCATGACTTGCACGACCGCGCCAACCTCTGCCACGTCACTCCTGCGAACTTCCCTATCTCGTCTCTCCACCTTCTGTCTGGTCTACCCAAGTTGCACGCTTCTCATCTCGCGGCGTCCACTCAGTAACACACCCATTCGTCTCTTAGACGAATCGAATCAGCTGGCGTTATCTAATACAAAATCACTCCAAAAGAGGATTTAAATGGATTAGATCAGGGATTCTTAATTTTTCCTTCATCATTAACCCTTTTGGGTTTAATGTATTTCTCCATTTACCCCCTTACTCCCATATAAAAAATCATAGCCATCATAAAGAGACAAAATACACACACACATAGATACATACATAGCACACACATACATGCTCTCTCTCATACACACACAATTTACAAAATGAAATTGAATTGAATTATTATTCAACTGTCAGGTATATCAATCATCTACCCCTTGCCATGTAATGTTTTACCCCCAAGGGGTAAATTTACCCTTAGTTGAAAATCAAAAGATTATATTAACACGATGTCCTCTGACGATAACCAGAATGGAATATAAAAAGAATGTCACTGCCTCCGAAGCTGAATAAAATCATTTGGAAACAACCAGAATAAAATATGTGATGTACGTCAACGGGATAATGTATTCATGACGGGAGACTATAGTAGAATGCAGTGGAATACAATAGACCAATACACGACAAGAAATATATACAATGGAAATTTGTTGGTTGGGAGGGGCGGGAGGGAGGAGAGAGAGAAGACGAAAACTGAGGCAACAGAATGTGAGGGGGAGTGGGAAAATGGGGGAAGGGGAGGTGGTGGGGGAGGGAGGGAAAGAGATGAAAAGAAAACGGAATGGGGGCCAGGAGGGAGAGGGGAGCAGAGAGGGGGAGGTGGGGGGCAAGTGAAGGACAACATGTTTATCACACTGTTGTTCAAGAGAGGTCCCCCCATCCTCCTCTTCCTCCTGCCCAAGTCCTCTCCGTCCCCCACTACGCTCCCCAAGACCCCAAAACAGCCCCACCCCTTCTGTCTACCTTGTCGGACCCTTGCATTACCAGACTAGGCTCCTCCTTTAACTCCTCCTCCTCCCTCAACTCCCCCTTCCACTCCCCCCAACTCCCTCTTCCAATCCCCCAATGCTCTATTCCACTCCCCCAACCCCCTCTTCCAATCCCCGAACTCCCTCCTCCACTCCTCCAACTCCTCCATCCACTCTCCCCCATTTTCCACGAGGAGTGCCCCTTCTTGAGACGGTGCTGGCAGTACCACGATCCAAAGGCGAAAGGCCAGGCAGTTGTGGGGCACTGTGCATGGTGGAGGAGGAGCATGAGGAGGAAGAGGACCAGGAGGGGGAAGAGAATGAGGAGGAAGAAGAGGAGGAGGAGGAAAAAGAGAGTATATAGGTAGTAGGAGAAGGGGATGATGATAAGGATGAAGAGGAAGGGAAGGAGGGAGAGGATGATGAAGATGCAGACGCATGTTACAGGGATAATGTCATATACCTGCATCACATGTGTGCGCACGTAATTAGCATGTATTTATACATATGTATATACATATATGTGATTACACATACACACACTCACACATACATACATACACACAGCTGTCAACAGCTATCAACTGGAGTTCGTAGGCTGCCAAATAAAACGAAAATTCTCAAGAGTACAAGGAAAGCAAGAGGCCTGGGTTGTATTGAGTGAGAGGAGGAGAACTTGCGGTTGCCCAAAATTATCTCTGTGCAGTGTTCAAAGTGTCTATAGTGAGAAAATGCAATGAGAATCTGACAAGAAACAATAGTCTCAAACTGTCCGGAAATAGATTTAATTTAGAAATGGGTAGAAACAACTTCGCCAACTGTGTAGTTAATGAATGGAATAAACTTCCTGCAGAAGCAGTGCAATGTAGTTCAGTTCGAAGCTTTAAGAATTATTTAGATAAACACCTAAGTAAAATGCTGTAATAACTATAATTAATTTTTAATATTTGTTTATTTGTTTTGTTATCATTTGTCCGTTTGTTTATTATTATTTGTTTGATTCACATTTATTATTAGTTATGTCAATCTATTATTATTTAGTATTTACCTGTTGATTATCTAACTATACCTATGCGTTTATTTATTTTATTTATTATTTACATTATTATTGTTTCTATCTATCCATTTATTTGTTTATCATTATTATGATTTTTTCGCATCCGACCTAGATATGGACCAAAAGGTCTGTCGGCATGCTCCGCCTTTGTAATCCTTTGTAATCCTTTGGACTAGGGGAAAACGGTGACAATTTTGATTCAAATGTTGACATAAACGCAGAGTACTCTGGAGGCGCTATAAGAACATAAGAACATGAGAAATAAAAGAGACTCCGTATCCATCACAACCTGTCATCCCCATCCATAAAGTTGTCTAATCGTTTTTTAAAACAACTGATAGTTTCAGCGCTTACTACATGGTTACTAAGTTTATTCCATTCATCGACCACCCTATTAGTAAACCAATTCTTGCCTATTTCCTTCTTAAATCTAAATTTGTCCAGTTTATACCCATTACTGCGAGTCCTGCCCTGTTGTTTTATTATGATTACCTTGTTCTTGTACCAAACCTAAATGTAAATAGAGGCTTTGAGACCCCAAGGGGGATTGGTAGATTGTACAGTGATGACCTATTTTCTGGCTTTGGTAAGTACGAAAAAAGAAATTTGAGTCGAATCATAGACATGGAAAGGGAGTTGAATATAAACAGAAACTCATGGGAGAGAGAATTCATGGAACTAAGGAAAGAGATTGTGATTTTAAGGAAAGACTATTTTGAAGTCAACAAAGAGGTATGTGAACTAAAGAAGAATTCCGAAATAAATAACGAGTTGAGTGAATTAGAAAAAGAAGTAATTGAGGTTAAACGTGAAAATGAAAATATGTTAAACAATTATACTACCAGAAGTGAGAATTTTGAAAAAGAGGTAAATCAGAAAATATAAGTAATGTCTGAAAGAATTTAAGAAAACTTAGGTGAGGAAAATTTGCAGAAGATTAAGAAATGGAATGAAAACAGAAAAAACGAAGAGATAGCTTTTAAAGAAATAGTACAACAACAGATGCAGGAAAATGCAAAGGACACAATTATTCAAATAACCAAAGAAAAAGCAAATTGGGTAAGAGATACAGTGGATAGAAAAAAAGTGTATTGTAGTATATGGACTAAAGGAAAAACATGGTTTTGTTAGGTACTTGAGAGAAAAAGAAGAGAAAGAAATGGCAAAAACAATTCTAAAAGAAGTACAAGACGATGACCATGAAGTAGAAAAATAGAGGAATTATATAGAAAGGGGCAATATTCTAAAGAAACAAATCGACCCCTAAAGGTAAAACTAAAATCCCTAATGGTAGCAGAAGACATACTGGCAAAATCAGGTAAGTTAGCAGAGTGAACATTACACCAATATATGGATAAAAAGAGAAATGAAAGATGAGGAAAGAGAAAGAGAGAAGACACTAAGAGATGAAGCTAAAGAAAAAAAAAAAAACGCGAAAAGAACGGAGACCGAAAGCAAGGAGTTCTGTTGGAGAATCTTAGACATAAGGTTGAGAAAATGTTACACCAAGGTAAGCGAAACGAAAGGAAAAGAAAACAGGGGGGAGAAAAAAAATAAATAAAAGTGGCCTATACTAATATAGACGGATTAATCTCAGGATTGAGTGAACTAAATTATTACCTGTTAGAAAAAAAAAAAAAAAGGCATAATGAGAATTGTGGAAACGAAGTTAAAGGGTCCACTGCCACCAAGTAGTGTTGGACATGGATTACATAATTATTGGATTAAAAACAGAAATGAGAAACAGGGCGGAGGAATCATGTTTTTATCCAAGAAAAATTTAAATGTGACGAAGGTTACAGAGGGTAAAATCAGTGTGGAAATGATCATGATAAAAGTTGAAGACAGCGACATGAAAAGTAGAAAGTTTGTGATGATTTATTTACCCCCCAAAAACGGGCTCTTGAAAAGAGGGCGAGCCTGCAAAAATGTTAGAAGAACTAGGCATTAATTAATACCAGATACAGGAGTAATGAAGAACCGTCGAGACTAGATTTAATGTTTACAGCAGAACCTGAAATTGTGGATAAAATTGAATACAAGACACCATTTGGAAGGAGTGACCACATACTAATGGAGGTTGAACAAAAGGAGGAAATATATATATAGAGAGAAATGAGAAATACAGGAAAGGGAGACTGATGTACAACAAAACGGACTTTAGGAAACTTAAGAAATTCTTTCAAAATGCAAATTGGGAAAACTTTTTCAAAGAAGAGACACAAGTGGAATAGAAATGGATGATTTTGATGGACATTTATAATGAAGGAGTGAATAAATACGTACTAAGACAAAAATGGGAAAATGTGCACATTAAGTGCTGGTTCAACAGACGATGCAATGAGGCGAAGGTTAGAAGAGATAAAGCTTGGGAAAGATGAAAAATATATAA
>NC_134798.1:7704816-7712316 GCF_046742065.1 Oratosquilla oratoria
TTTCTTTCACTTACTCCAAACTTCCCAATGCACGACTCATTTTCCATCTTCTTCTCCACTTTAGCATTAAAGTCGTCCATTACCAACGTGTACTTATTTTTGTCTTGATCCATTACCTGACTTAAATCATCATGGAAGGACCCAATTTTATCGTCTGAACTCTGTGAAGTTGGTGCATGAACCTGAACTATTTTTAAAGTGTACCTTTTACACTGCCTAATCACAATCCAAGCTACCCTCCCTGATAAACTACTGAACTTACCTACGTTACCACCAACCTCTCGATTTATCAAGAACCCTACTCCACTAGATCTTTCTTTGTCCTTACTTCTATAGTAGAACAGGTGGTGACCATCTTGTAATTGTATCAGCTTTTCTTCTGCTCTTCGTACTTCGCTCAGTCCTACGATGTCCCACTTGATGTACTTCTATTAAACTCTCCAGCCTGTGGTCTTCTGAGAGAGTTCATACGTTGTAAGTATAAATCTTCATTTTCTCCATGCTGTTTAATGTCCAAGACTTGGATCTACTTGGACAGTCCTTACTCACATTTGGTGGCACACTGCTCGTAAGCACGCGAGGCAATGCGGTTGGACTTTTAGGAAACGATGATTCAACAGGAACGCCCGAATTTGTTTTGGTTGTACTATTCATGGTTGCTATGAAGGGCTTTTGGCAGTAATCTCACCTCCGTGCCAACTGGTTTCTGGTGAGATATTTCTCTGGTGTCACATTATTCATTATATTCGGTAAAGCCCTATATATCTATAGGGTACCCAATGGTCCACGCCGTTATTATGACGGTACCCCATATATCTATGGGGAATTTCCCTGTTCGCCATCAGGGACGTGCCAGTTAGCAGTGGGTCCTGCTAACTGTGTGTGTTTGAGTTGCTCTTTGTCTGATCTTTCTTACAAAAACTGTTTGATATGGGTGACCTGCAGAGATTTCCTCTCTATCGACATAGCTTTTGTAGTCATTGAGGTTCTCAAGCATATCCACCACGTCAAGGTGTCAACTCTCGGATAGAGTATATATATATATATATAAACGAATACATGAAAAATTATATGATTACTCAGAATATGATTGAAGGGATTGAACTACCGGTAATTTCCATTTGAGACATTTGCTCATAGAGAGAGAGAGAGAGAGAGAGAGAGAGAGAGAGAGAGAGAGAGAGAGAGAGAGAGAGAGAGAGAGAGAGAGAGAGAGAGAGAGAGAGAGACAGAGACAGGGTGGACGGTATGAGTGTGATTCACCATCGTCTTGGATCACGTGTCGGACTCGTGATCGACGGCTATTACCCTCCCGGAAGATAGCTCAGAGCTCATATATGACCGATCTATGGGTAATGATGTGTGTGCGTGCGCGCACGCGCGCTTGTGTGTGTGTGTTTGTGAGTTTGTGTGTTTGTGTGTTGTGTGTGTGTGTGTGTGTGTGTGTGTGTGTGTGTGTGTGTGTGTGTGTGTGTGTGTGTGCGCGCGTGTGTGTGTGTGTGTGGTTTGTGTGTGCGTGGGAGTGTGTGTGATTCACCATGGTCTTGGATTCACCATGATCTTGGATCACGTGTTGGACTTGTGATCGACATCTAATTCCCTCCCGGAAGAGAGTTCAGAGCTCATATATAATCTATCTGTGGGTAATGCTGTGACCTTACACGCACACATACACCCAACGAGAGTTCGAGTAACGATTCGCAGCGCAGCGATACTGAAATTATTTCAGCCCTGGGTGGTATTCGAACCCGGACCGCCGTAGTGGCAGCCGTGAGCTCTAACCACTGCGCCACTGTGTGTGTGTGTGTGTGTGTGTGTGTGTGTGTGTGTGTGTGTGTTTACCTAGTTGTACCTAGTTGTATTTTACGGGAAGGGGAGCTATGCTCGTGGTGTCCCGTCTTCATATCTCATCTTATCTAAACTATTTTTAAATTCATGTATTGTTTTTGCACACACCACTTTCTCATCTAACTTGTTCCAACTGTCTATTACTCTGTGAGGAAAGCTGTTCTTTTTCAGATCTCTTCTATAGCTGTCTTTTTTTTTCCGTGTCCTCTTGTATTTCTATCATCCCATTTTATCAGATTCTCTCTATCAGTAATTTCTATGCCTTTCATGATTCTGTAAATAGCTATCAAATCTCCTCTCTCTCTTCTTTGCTCTAGTGTCTGTAGTTCAAGTTTTGCTAGTCTCTCTTCATATGATAGTTTTGAGAGTGTTGGTGCCAATTTTGTAATTGCTCTTTGTATTCTTTCAAGTTTTTTATACATTTTTTGTACTTGGTGACCATATCGTTGCTGCATATTCCAATCTTGGTCTTATCAGGGTGATTAGAATTTTCTTCACCATTTCTTCATCCAGGTATGTAAATGCAACTTTGATTGTTCTTATTAAATTATAAGTTTCTCCAAAAATCTTATTTATATGTTTCTCAGGTGACATATTATTCATAACAATGACTCCCAGGTCCTTCTCATTTTCTACTTTTTTATTCCTTCTTCTCCCAATTTATATGATCCTGTTATTCTGTTTTTGCTTTTTCCAAATTCCATTATACTACACTTTTTTGTATTGAACTCCATCTCCCACTTCCTACTCCATTCCCATACTTTATTTAGATCACTCTGTAGTGATTCACAATCTTCTTCCGTGTTCAGTCTTTTCAGTAGTTTTGCATCATCTGCAAAGAAGCTCATATAGCTTTCAATTCCTTCATCCATATCATTAATATATATAGCAAACATTATTGGGGCCAGAACTGTTCCCTGCGGAACACCGCTTATTACTTCATCCCATTTTGAGTGTTTGTCTCTTATCACTACTCTCATTTTCCTTTCTTGCAAAAAGTCTTCCATCCAATTAAGCAGTTTGCCCTGTATTCCTCCTTCAGTTTCTAATTTCTTAAGCAACTTCTTATGTGGTACTTTGTCAAAAGCTTTTTTTAGGTCTAGAAATGCACAATCAGCCCATCCATCTCTTTCTTGTATTATATCTATTAGCCTTGAATAGAAACATATTAAATTGGTGACGCATGATCGTCCTTGTCTGAATCCAAATTGCCTTGGATTTAACACGTTGTTTTTTTTTCTAAATATTTTACCCATCTACTTTTGACAATTCTTTCACAAATTTTTGCTATTGTACTTGTTAGAGAGACTGGTCTATAGTTGGTAGGGTCTTCTTTATTTCCTCCTTTATATATAGGTACTATATTTGCTTTTTTCCAATCTTCTGGAACTTTTCCTTCTTTCAAGGAACTGTTTATTATGCTATGTATTTTGTCTGCCAGTTCATTCCTGCATTCTTTCAAAATCCAGTTTGCTATTTCATCTGGTCCATGCGATTTTCTGACATCAAGATTACTCAAGTGTTTCAGTATTTCGTTCTTTGTTACTTCTATCATTTTCATGGGAGGGACTTTCTCTTTCCATTCGATCTCTTCAGGTTGTATGTTCTCCCTTGTAAACACTGATTTAAAATGTTTGTTCATAATTTCCGCCATTTCAATTTCCTCTGTGTATTCAACTCCTCCTTGTCTTAATTTCTCCAAGTCTTGTTTGTTTTTCAATTTGTTGTTTACAAATCTGTAAAATAGTTTTGGTTGATCTTTACACTTTTCCATGACATCTTTTTCATATTTTCTCTTTTCCTCTCTGCACGCTTGTACATATTCATTTCTATAACAAGTATATATTTTCCATTTTTCAGGCCTTCTGTCTTTTTTCCATCTGGTCCAAGCTTTGTCTCTTTTGTCTTTTAACTCCCTACAACTTTCATTGCACCAGCATTTTACATATTCTTTTTCTTGTTTTTGTCTTGGGACATACTTTTCCACTCCTTTTTTGTAAATTTTTGTCAAAATATTCAATTTCTCTTCCACTGTTGTTTCTTCTTTGTATATTTCTTCCCAGTTTTCTTTTTGAAAGAATTCTCTTATGTGTGTGTGTGTGTGTGTGTGTGTGTGTGTGTGTGTGTGTGTGTGTGTGTGTGTGTGTGTGTGTGTGTGTGTGTGTGTGTGTGTGTATAAATCCTCACAGTTTCCTCCCTTATCAGTACCTCAACTTGCAACACTTGTTTGTAACTGCTCACATGTTTAAAAAGTCAAGGATTTTTTTTATATAAATGTTTGATTGAGTTGAAAATTCCACAACTTAAAGAAAATATATATTCCCGTTTTCTTTGAACACCCACGGAGATACATTTTCTGTCCTCTGAAACGCCAAGAGAAAGGAAGAAAAATAAATATATTAATAGATTAATAAATAGATAGGTAAATAAATAAATAGATAAATAAACAAAAAAAATGAATATGTAAACAAACAAAAGAATAAATAAGAATAAATAAACAGATAAACAAATAAATAAATAGATGAATTAATTAATTAGTTAATAGATAAACACATAATAGCATACCCACCTTCCCCGAGGATCTTGACAAATTTCCACTGTTCCTTTGATCCGTGAGCTTTGGCTTTCCTGTTGTTCATCTCCAGAAGCTCAGGATAAGGCTTGGGTCATTCGAAGCTTTCTCCTCAGAGTCCATTCTGACCCTTGTGGAAACAGCAGAGCAAAAATCGCAAGAAGAACATTCTCGTAAATCCTTTGGACAAAATCCGAAGATCCATGGTCCGGAACTGTTTGGCCCATATCTGTTGCGACGCCGACATAGATTAACCATGAAGTGCTTGTATTTATGGCTAATAAAGGGATACACCAATCAGTCCATGGAATCACACGTAACAGTGCTTTTTCTCCCTTTGTCCTCATAAAGGTGTGTATATTTACATATATATATATATACATATATATATATATATAAATATATATATACATATATACATATATATGTATATATATATATATATATATATATATATATATATATATATATATATACACACACACTGAAGAAAATCGCCTAGCAGCAGCTAGATTGAAATTATGAGGAGTCACTTTTGAATTTGTTTGAAGACGCGTCTCATTTGCGTATAATTGTGACAAAAGAAATCTTGGTGTGATGGTGTTCCTGACAAATTTTTGGTTATTTATTCATTTGTTGATTGATTTATTTGTTCGTTTTACATATTTTACCCAGGTTGATTTTAAACGATTGTATCATCTGGCGATCGAATACCGGGACGAAGGGAGACAAAATGTCCCACTCAAACTTACGAAATGTCGACGAACGAAGTGGATAACTGACGACGCGTCTCGACTAAGACGACATGACATAAGTGAAAAGTGGGTGTGGCCAAACCGTGACGACGACATTGCGCCACGACAGAAGTCAGGGACCAAAACAGTAGTGAAAAACGGACTTAGGATGAAACTCGGTACTCAAGACCACGCGGTCTTACTCCTTACGTAAGCTAGTTATAAGTTCGAACCGCCTCCTAGTGGCGAGTAATTTCTAGAACAGCGTTCTAGGTCATTCACCCCGTTTACTTTAAAGCTGCGTTTCTTAACACTCCGCTATATCTCTTCTCCCTCTCTCTCGACGATGAGTCGCCTCCCCGTCTGGCCAGGACTCTCGGGAACCATCGCGACAAACCCACAGTGGGGCCCAGGGATCAACCTCACGACTGCCTGCTCATAAGTTTGACACGGTAACCACTTGGCCACCGCGCAGACTTTGACGGAAACTCAACTCGTTATCCAAGAGGTTAAGACACGTCTCCATGAAGGATTTCGCTAAAGATGTCATTATCACGTTTTTACTGTTGCCGTCACGTGATTTAATTCAGCGTGTAAAATCTCCTGCTACCCAAAGGATAACACGTCATACTCCTGTCGTAAGGCGATTTTATTGAACACAATGCGGTCTTCTCAGTATACAAAGGGTTTAATGGGAACTGAAATGGTGTTAGAGGTAATATCCAGAGCAGGACGCGTTCCTCGGTGCGTTCTTAGGCGCGTTCCTCGGTGTCCTGAGCAAAGTCATGCCAGTCAGAACATCGAGGAACGCACCTAGGAACGCGCCCAGCTCTGATATTATGACATTGTTAAGCGCGAGTTGGGATTCGAAAAATTTAACAACAGATTCTTTCACTAGGCAAGATGCATGGAGATGTACTTAGGATGTAGTATACCCTGTATAAGTCAATTTTCGATAACCGGTTCGCAGAGCTCATGAAATTCCAAGAACAGGCTCGCACGAACCAGTAATAACCGGTTTAATCTCACCTCGGGTTTAATGGGACGTCAAATGGAGTTTGAGGAATTATGACATTTTTAAGAGCGATTTTTTGTGCCAAGCGATTTTATTCAGCTGAGAGGATGCCCCTTAATGCCCAGGGGTTAAAATACCAATAAGAAAATGAAGGAAGATGGCGACAATGATAAAATGTCGAAGAATGTAATTTCTTTTCTTCCTTTCATTAAAATGTAATGTTTTTGAAATATATTTTTTCAAATATTTTTTTCGTCCGTATTTACCTTTATTTTGAGTCAGTAATGTTTCTGAAAGATAGTCTTTGAAACGATTTGTGACCATAGTAATATTGGGTCAATAATGATTTTGAGAGATTTCGAATTAACTTACGTCTCTATTCATTGATATCTTGAATCCATAATGTTTTCGAAAAGTATTTTTTGTTTTCGAATTCATTCATATCCATATTCACACCAACCAGAAAGTCGATCTTGTGGACGAGGCGCAAGCAGATTTTCCAAAAGAAGTTTCAACGATTTACGAAGTTCCCCCCACTTGGGGAAATTCTTCCCTCTCTCGTTCCTTATTGTCCATAGACTGTACTCCTCGTCTGAGGCCACTGCCAGTGCCCAGGGAAGCGTATGGGTCAGCATCTTGTATAGAATGAGACCGCAAGCCACTGGAGGGCCGAGGTAGCTGGGTTCTTCTAGGATTTCGGGAGCTGTGTAGGTGATACAACCGAACTGCCCAGTCATCCTGAACTCTTCGCCTTCGAAGAGAAAAACGTCTGCGCTTTCAAAGTCCGCAATCTTGAGTACTTTTTCTTCGGTAATATGAAGGTTATCGGGCTTCAAGTCCCGATGGGCGATTCCTTTTGTGTGGAGGTGATCGACTCCTTTCTTGAGCTGCTCGAAGTAGACCAAAGACTCTTCCTCTGTGATGTCTCGGATCTTGTCTTCGAGTCTTCCTCCAGTGACGTACTCCAGGAACAGAGAGTGTGTACGTCCTTCCTGTCTCCAGAAGAACAGAGTGAGAACGTCTACGTGCTCCAACTGACTCTGGAGAACTTCTTCTCTTAAAGCAACGGTGTTTGTGTATTCGACGATCAGTTTTCGAGCGAGAAGTTCCTTGGTCTCGACGTTTTTCAACAAAGTCACCGTCCCGAAGAACCCGCTTCCAAAGACTTTAACTTATTTCCAGTTGCGGTCTGGTCCAAAAGCTCTGGAAGCTTCTTCAAGCCCTTCCAGAAGCTCCTTGCTTAGTGTGGCGCTGACAGGACATTCAGAGACTTTTCCAATGCGAATGAAGAACTTCCTGGACAAACTTCTTCCATCGTCTTCCTCTCGTCG
>NC_134798.1:7719816-7727316 GCF_046742065.1 Oratosquilla oratoria
GTGGGGGAGGAGTTGGGGTGAGTGTGCGTGTAAGGTCACAGCATTACCCATAGATCGGTCATACGAGCTCTGAGCTCTCTTCCGAAGGGAAATAGCACGTGATCCAGAGACCGAGGTGAATACACACACACACACACACACACACACACACACACACACACACACACACACACACACACACACACACACACACACACACACACACACACATATATATATATATATATATATATATATACATATATGTGTGTGTATATATATAATATATATTTTATATATATACATATATATATATGCAAAGTAGACCACTTGGACAAAGAAACTAACGAAGCAGAGCGCTTTCGTATATTACATCTTCAGTGCAACAAGTACATATACATACATACATACATACATACATACATACACGCGCGCGTGTGTGTGTGTATGATGTGTGTAACAGCACCATTGACACCATCAACGCCAAAAAAGGAGGAATATATCTACAACGCATAAAGGGAGAACATGGATCCGGTTATGCATATGGAAATGTGAAAACGAGCTTGCCCCACATCCCCCTTGGACCAATTATCAGCCAAATCTCCACCCCGACTTATGGTTTGGTCAAGACTTCACGAACTTCTTATCCCATTTGTACCTCGTTCCTGATTGCTGAAGTCCCCTAAAGAATTTATTGACCTTCTTCACAACAAAGCTCCTACAAGTCTTATTGCCTCGTTAGATGCAAAAAGCCTCTTTACTAATGTACCCGTGATTGAGACCATAAACTTCATCTTAAATGCGGTTTATCACTCTCATTATGTTCCCCTGGATGTTCCGAAAAATTTGCTTCGTAAATTCCTAGAAACGTGCTCGACAGAATCCCCGTTCCGCGGGCCGGACGGTAAGTTGTAAAGACAGGTAGGTGGTGTGGCGATGGGGTCCCCTCTCGGGGTCCTTTTCGCCAACTTCTACGTGGATTTAGTAGAAAGACGAGTTCTCTCTGATCCTGTAATTCGCTCGCACTCCTATGGTAGATATGTGGACGATATACGAGTATTCGTTGAAGCAAGAGACCATACACATCTACAAGAACTATGTGAAGCATTCGCCAAAAACTCTTGTCACAACTTTACAAATGAACACCATGCTGATAGTTCTTTGCCCAATGAAAACGTCAATTCAGATGTGTCACATACAATACAATCACATTTAAACAAATGTTACAGCGACGGAGACAAAAACGCTACAAACGGAAACAAATCTATGAGAATCTACTACAAAAGCCACATGTCCACGGAATACAAAGCAGACGAGATCACCAAAGACATTATTCACAAAAATGTAATACCCACCGACTCAACAAAGCACATCCAGATTGTCATATACTAAACAAAAAAGACAGCCCATCTAGTGATACGTAATCGCCCTAGCACAACGAAAACACACCTACAAGAAGACCACGTTGTATATCAATACAGCTGCAATAGTGAAGAGTGTGGGCCTCACTAATATATTGGTATGGCAACTACAAAGCTAACAAGACGCCTGACTTGCCACTTGAGCAATGGATCCATTAAATCCCACCACACTTCACAAACCATTAACAAGAAATGATCTGGATCAAAACGCTACAATAATTGACAAAGAGATCCCCGAAGGTTGCTTCTCCTTGAAGCACTCCACATTCAAGCAAAACAGCCTACAATCAACATCAAGGTGGAAGACCACCAGACCTTGCCATCAATGAAAAGAATGATTGCTAAGAGACCAATGAACCCCATCGCTTCGCTCACTGGGAGAGCCGTCCGGATAGAAAAACTACGCACGCTCATTGACCGCCATTAACCAGTGAGCAACAGCGTTTTCCACGATGCAGTGTCTATGATCCACACATCCCATATAAATATATAAAAAACTAAACAAAAAAAAACAGAACACAGCAATTCTCCCCCTCACGGTTACATGCATTGATTTGAGCCTCCAACACCAGGTCTCCTGCCCATCCCTCCTACGCCACGACCCCACAAAATAAACATCCCTAAAATCGCCCGGTGGCAATAGCCCTCTTTTATACACAACTATCTTTTCATTCTCATACAGACATCTCTCCCCCACCCCTACAACTACCGATCCCGCGCGAGCGAGTGGTCTGTCCTAGGTAGTTCATATTCTCTAGTGCAATTCGACCTTGAAAATGGATCAAGAGAGTTCCGAAACGTCGGCCACGATAAAAGATCTACTAAGTAAACATGCAGAATATGACAAGTCTTATGTTCGTCGTCGTCATATAGAGACTATACGCAAGAAGATAATAAAAAATTAATCTTCCATAGTTTTAACCTCGTCTGCCTACAAGAAAATATCCTACCTGGCTACACAGAAATAATACATATATATGCATACATATATATATATATATATATATATATATATATATATATATATATGTATATATATATAATGTGATAGTTTGAAGTGGGTAACGTTCTATATGACACCTCATTGTATTTGCTATGACATAAATTGATTAATAAATAGTAGTATACTTTATACATGTTATATATATATATATATATATGTACATATATATATATATATATATACACATACATATATACACACACACATATATATATATATATATATATATACATACATATATACACACATATATATATATACATATGTGTGTGTGTGTGTGTGTGTGTGTGTGTGTGTGTGTGCGTGTGTGTGTGCTCGCGCACTCATGACACTAGCAAAAGGCTTTGTGTATGCATGATCCAAACAAATATACAAATAACTCTGATCATGCACTCGCACTCAGTCATGTATCACATTCTTGGCGGAGGCGTGGTTTGAATAAGAGGACTATGCCACGTGACGCGGACACGCACGTACGCACGCACACGCACGTACGCACGCACACACACACACACACACACACACACACACACACACACACACACACACACACACACACACACACACACACACACACACACACACACACACACACACACACACACACACACACACACACACACAGTGGTACTGTTCGCAGACACTCGAATCCCGCCTAGGGTTGAAATAATTTCTGTATCGCTGCGCTGTGGGTCGTTACTCCAGTTCTCGTGGGCGGGGAGTTGGATGTGTGTGTGCGTGTAAGGTCACAACATTACCCATAGATCGGTCATATACGAGCTCTGAGCTCTTTTCCGCGAGGGAAATGGCTGTCGATCACGAGTCCATCACGTAATCCAAGACAATGATGAATCACACATACACACATACACACACACATACATACACACACATACAAACACACACACATACACACACATGCATACACACACACACACACACACACACACACACACACACACACACACATCGAAGCAACACCGCTCGTCGTCGCTCGTCGTCGCGCGACCAAGAAGGAGAGGATTTACGACAAAAAAGGAAAACCTGGTTTGTACTGTAGGGGTGGGGAGTGAACGTGAGTGCCCGAAATGGTATCTATGCAGTGCTAGTTAATTGTGTTAACTCGAAATTAGCAAAAATGAATGAAAACGACTCGAAAGCCAGTTGCGAATCAGAGCCATCTGGAGGCAATCCACTGAACCGCGATGTAAACAATAAACAAAGCGCCGCGTGTTACGACAATGACTTCTTAGGGTTTGGTAAGTACGAAAGAAAGAACTTAAGTAGATTATTAGAGATAGAGAGAGAGATGAGCAAAAATAGGACTCGGTGGGAAAATGAAATCATGGACTTAAGAAAAGAGGTCATTGGTTTAATTGATTGTTTATCTAAGACTAACCACGAAATTTCTGACCTGAAAAAAGCTAACTTGGATCTTACAAACGAAATTAAAGAAATGAAAAGAGACATAAATGAACTGAAGAATGAAAATGAAAAGAAGAAAACTAATGATAATAATAGCGAAAATCTAAAGCAAGAAGTGAACAACAAATTCCAAGAATTGACACAAAAGATCGAAGAAAACTTAGGTGGGGACAGTATCCAGGAAATTAAAAAGTGGAAAGAAAATATTGAAAATAAAGAAATTGCTTTCAAAGAAATAGTCAAGCAGCAAATGCAAGATAATGCAAAAGACACAATCATTCAAGTGATTAACGAAAAAGCAAATTGGGTCAGGGACACAGTAGATAGGAAGAAATGTATTGTGGTTTATGGGCTTAAAGAAAAACAAGGATTGGCGAGGTACATGAGAGAAAAAGAAGAAAAAGAGACAGCAGTAGAAATCCTTAATGAAATTCAGGGGGGAGATAGTGATTCAGGCACAGACTTAGAAGAGACTTACAGAATTGGTCGCTATACTAAGGATAGGAATCGACCTCTAAAGATAAAACTAAGGTCACAAGTGGTAGTAGAAGACATATTTGAAAAAGTAGGTAACTTGGCAAAGAGTGAAAAATACAATAAGATATGGATAAAAAGAGAAATGAGTACTGAGGAATTAGAAAAAGAAAGGGCGCTAAGAGAAGAAGCAAAGGAAAAAAACTTGAAAAGATCGGAGACAGAATGCAAAGAATTCCAGTGGAGAGTAATAGACTTGAGATTAAGACAATGGCGCTTCAAAACGAACAAAACAAGGGAAGAAGAAACCAGGGAGAAGGAAGAAAATTAAAAGTGGCCTATACCAACATTGACGGACTAATTTCGGGACTGAACGAACTCAATGATTATCTGTTAGAAGCAAAACCAGACATAATGGGAATTGTAGAGACTAAACTAAGAGGTGAAATACCATCCACTGTTATCGGACAAGGTTTATACAACTACTGGATAAAAAACAGGGACAAGAAACAGGGAGGGGGAATCATGTTCTTGGCCAAGAAAGACCTAAAGGTGACAAAAATTGCAGAGGGCAAAGGTAATGCTGAATTGATCATGATAAAAGTCGAAGGCAAGAATATGAAAAGTAGAAAGTTTGTGGTGACTTATGTGCCTCCAAAAACAAGCGCTTGGAAAGAAATTGAACATAAAAAAATGCTAGATGACACAAGAAAATCACTCAATGAGATACTAATGGGTAAGGGTAATCTGGTAGTTATGGGGGACTTCAATTGCAAAGAAATTTGTTGGGACAGCATGACAGTGCAAGGAGGAGATGACTCGTGGGGCAATGTACTGCTAGATATGACCATGGAGTACACAATGACCCAATGGGTCCATGAAAACACAAGGTACAGAAATAATGAAGAGCCATCGAAACTAGATCTAATATTTACAACAGAGCCTGAAATAGTGCATAAAGTCCAGTATGAGACACCAATTGGAAAGAGTGACCATGTACTCATCGAAACTATACTAAAGGAAGAAATAGACATAGAGAGGAACGAAAAGCATAGGAAAGGAAGACTGAGGTACAACAAAACAGACTTTACAAAACTAAAGACATTCTTCCGGAATGCAAACTGGGAAATATTTTACAGGGAAGAAACAGCAGTGGAAGAGAAATGGAATATATTGATGGAAAACTACAATGAAGGGGTAAACAGGCATGTACCAAGACAAAAGCGAGAGAGAGAGTACATTAAATGTTGGTTCAACAAAAGATGCAGTGAGGCAAAAGACAGAAGGGACAAAGCTTGGAAAAAGTGGAGAAAAGACAAAAAACAAAGCAAATGGCAAATTTATGTTAACTATAGAAATGAGTATGTTAATGTGAGAAGAGAGGAGAAAAGGAACCATGAGAAGGATATTATAGACAAATGCAAAGAGCAACCCAAACTATTCTATCGGTATGTGAATGGTAAACTTAAAAACAAACAGGAATTGGTGAAACTATGCCAAGGAAACATAGAATACACAGAAGATTTAGAGATGGCCGAAGTCATGAACAATCACTTTAAATCTGTTTTCACCAGAGAGAAAATACCGAATTGTGACATAGACAAAAACAAGAAATCTCCCCTCATGAATGAGTTTACAGCATCACTAAAGGAAATATCAGAACATTTATCAAGGCTGGATGTCAGAAAATCACATGGCCCGGACGGTATTGCAAATTGGATTCTAAAGGAGTGCAAAGAAGAACTAACAGACAAAATACACATCTTAATAAACAGCTCACTCAAAGAAGGAAAGATACCCGAGGACTGGAAAAACGCTAACATTGTACCAATACACAAAGGAGGAAACAAAGAAGAACCCACCAACTATAGGCCAGTATCACTAACAAGCACCATTGCCAAAATTTGTGAGAAAATAATCAAGAATAGATGGGTAAAACATCTGGAAGACAATGACATATTAAACCCAAGACAATTCGGATTCAGACAAGGAAGATCATGCTCCACAAACTTAATATGCTTTTACTCAAGACTAATAGACATAGTGCAAGAAAGAAATGGATGGGCTGATTGTGCATTCCTAGACTTGCAAAAAGCCTTTGACAAAGTACCACACAGAAAACTACTAAAAAAACTGGAACACATAGGAGGAATACAGGGAAACCTACTAAAATGGATAGAGGACTTTCTGACTGGTAGAAAGATGAGAGTAGTGCTCAGAGAAAAATATTCAGACTGGAAAGAGGTGATCAGTGGAGTACCGCAAGGATCTGTGCTGGCACCAATAATGTTTGCTATCTATATGAATGACATGGATGAGGACGTGAACTGCTACATGAGCTTCTTTGCCGATGACGCCAAACTGCTAAGGAAAATAGAAACTGATGAGGACTGTGAAGCACTGCAAGAAGACCTAAATAGGGTATGGAACTGGAGTCAGAAATGGGAAGTGGACTTTAATACTAAGAAGTGTAGCATAATGGAGTTTGGAAAAAGCAAAAACAGAATATCAGGAAAATATACAATTGGAACCAAAGAAGTAAAGAAAGTAGGATCCGAAAAAGATTTGGGAGTAATTATCACGAACGACTTGTCCTATGATATACAGATTAACAAAATTGTCGGGGAGACTTACAATTTGCTAAGATCAATAAAAGTGGCGTTTACATACTTGGACGAAGACATGATGAAAAAAATATTGGTTACATTGATAAGGCCTAGATTAGAGTATGCAGCGACATTGTGGTCCCCCAGTACCAAAAAGAATATAAAGAAAATAGAAAGAATCCAAAGAGCAGCTACAAAAATGGCACCTGCACTTGCAAACCTATCATACGAAGAGAGATTGGCTAAACTGGAGTTACCGACACTGGAGCAAAGAAGAGAGAGAGGTGACCTATTGACCATCTACAGAATCATGAAAGGCACAGAGGTACTCGATAGTGAGAACTTACTTAACTGGGACAAAAGAAACACAAGAGGACATGGAAAGAAAAAAAAAAAACATAGCTATAGAAGAGAACTGAAGAAAAACAGTTTTCCTCATAGAGTTTTGGACACTTGGAACAAACTGGACAATGAAATAGTATGCGCAAAAACCATTCATGAGTTTAAAAACAAACTAGACACTGCAAGATACAAAGGCGGGACAACACGAGCATAGCTCCCCTTCCCGCAAAATACAACTAGGTACAACTAG
>NC_134798.1:7737316-7747316 GCF_046742065.1 Oratosquilla oratoria
AGATGAGGAGGAGAGCGGGGTGGAAAGGGATTTGGGAGATAGGGTTGATGAAAGAGCATTGAGACGGTTTAGACACATGGAAAGAATGAGTGAAAAAAGAAATATTAATAAAAAAAAAGTGTGGAAGGCAGAGGTGGAGTGAACATGGGGTGGGGCGCCCAAGGATGAGATGGATAGATGGGATAAATGGAGGATTGGGAAAGAGAGGAGTGTCTTTTGAGGAAGGAAGGGAGAAGACAGAAGATAGGGGTGAGTGGAGAATGGTTGTGTATGGATGATGCTGTGATGCATAGAGGGGAGTGGATGGGGGATGGGGGGTGCGTATGTGTGAATGATATTTTGACGCAGCCCGTCTTTTTTTTCTATTCTATATTTTTCTATATTTATATTTTCGTCTCCTGCTTTAAGTATTTCTATATATATATTTTCTATATTTTGACGCAGCCCGTCTTTTTTTTCTACGTGAGGGGACTGAGAGGGGGGGTCGTTGATTAAATGAAGCAGCCTTGCTGTGGATGTGCTGCGTCTTGCTGTACTGCTTTTGGCCCAGGGCAGAGGGCGAGATACAGGGATGACCCGTTATCCAGAAGGAGTCAAGAAAAGGAGTGGGGATTATATGAATGGGAGTGGAGAATGTGAGAATGAAACGTGTGGGAATGGATTTATGCCTTTAACTTTGGCTAACTCCCTTGTAAGCAGGAAAAAGCCGTTGATATGTATATGTATATATATGTATATATATATCATATATATATGTACATATAAGTATATATATATATATATAAATATATATATATATATATATATGATGAAAGTGGAAAAAGAAGTCACGGGTCTAGTTCAGAGTTTTTTAGTTTATTCCTGACCGGTTTCGCTCCATGCTTCTCCTCTGAAGAAGCATAGAGCGAAACAGGTCAGGAATAAACACTAACTCTGAACTAGATCCCTGACTTCTTTTTCCACCTTCAACTTGTTACAATGTCCCAACATATATATATATATATATATATATATATATGTATGTATGTATGTAATAATAATAATAATGATAATAATAATAATAATAACAATAATGATAATAATAATAATAATAATTATAATAGTAATAATAATAATAATAATAACAATAATAATAGTAATGATAATAATGTTAATATTAATAATAATAATAATAATGATAATAATAATAATAAATAATAATAATAATAATAATAATAATAATAATAATAATAATAATAAAAATAATAAACAATAATAATAATAATATTAACAATAATAATAATGATGATAATAATAACAATGACAATAATAATATTAATATCAATCATAATAATAATAATAATAACGATAATAATAATAATAATAATAATAATAATAATAATAATAATGATAATAATAATAATAATAATAATAATAATAATAATAATAATAATAATGATAATAATTATAACAATAATAATAATAATAATAATAATAATAATAATAATAATAATAATAATAATAATAATAATAATAATAATAATAATAATAATAATAATAATAATAATAACAATAATAATGATAATAATAATAATAATAATAATAATAATAATAATAATAATAATAATAATAATAATAATAATAATAATAATAATAATAATAATAACAATAATAACAATAATGATAAAGAAGAAGATTAAATTGATAAATAAATAGATTGATAAACAAACAAAATATATAAGCAAACTTCCAAGATGCTAGAGAACATCTTGAGGAAGTCAACGAAATGCTGCACCAGCAAGGCGCCTAGCGTTGTCTCACAAGAAAATTTATATTCTCAAGTCGACGGTATTGCGATGGCCCCACACTCTCTTTGTTCGTTTTCTTTATACATTTCGTCAGTACATTAAATATGGAGATATACTGTATGTTGAATTTTGATGACATAACAATAATGCCAGAATAATAATGATAATGATGAGACAGAAAATAATACGAAAAATAATACTTAAAGCAGGAGACGATATTCCCTTCCTGTCATAACAGACCACAAAAGAGTTGGACCTGAGAACTGAATAGAGTGGCCTGGCCTTAACTGGATCATAAGACCCTGTCTACACTAGAGGTTTGAACCGCGCGGATATCGCGGCGGTACCATATAGTGCAGAAAAACTGCGCGGTTGTGTATGAACGCCTCCATTGGCTTACATTTCAATTGAACCGCCGCGCTTGAAACCGCTAGTGTAAACAAGGCCTAATTCTTTCTTAAATTGCTCGCATTCTTCGAGAGAAAGTCACTTAGATAGATTCAGTTCCGAAGCCACCTGCTACGGTACGAACACATCTGCTATTTCCATTGCTAACCGCGTAAACGACTCTCCTCAGTTGCAACTGACAACATCATATGTATTTATTTATATTCTTTTATTTCTCTTATTTTCTTTATTTGTCCATTATCCTTCTATTTATTTGTTTATCATACTTATCTATTTTTTTATTTACTCATGTAGGTATGCATCTATTTGTTTGCTTATTTACTTATATATTTATTTACTTATTTATTCATTTATTTATTCATCTACTTGTTTATTTATATATTTGTTTATTTATCTATTTATCTATATGTTTATCTATTATTCATGAATTTATCTGTTTATTACCTTTACTTATTTATTATTTATCTATTAAGTTATTCATCTATTTATCTATTCATCTATTTATTCATTTATCTATTTATTCATCTATTTATTTATTTATTTTTATTCGGTTTTGTATTCAATTAAGTTGTATAGATACAAATACGTTACCGTGTCTCAACACTTGGCCTTTGATGGCAGAGTTTCCTCATGACGTAAAATCATACCATCCTTATCTGGTGTGATCAAATGTGTGGAAATGGTTGGACGATGACGTCGCAATATACATAAAAAAAAGAAACATGGGCTAAAAAAAACAAGATTAAATATAACAGAATAAATTGGTAGAATGACACAAAATACAAAACAACACAAGTTAACCAGTAAAGAATATAATTCTACAAGACAGAATAAACCAAAAGAGATAAAACCAGATAACACATAAAAAACGCGGGATACAAATGCCTCTTATCAAAGGAAGAGGCCGGTCCGGTCGCCCTATCAACATCATCATCCGACCGGCCCACCGAGCGCCGCGCCGCGCCGCGCCTCCTCGAGCCGCTGTGCCGTCTTGTCTAATCAGCCCGACTTTAGGTGACTCGGCATCGCGCACCTGGGCACCTCCCTTGCTGGTTCACCATGGGCATTCCCATATAGGTCGTGAAAAAACTACTACTTAGCCAGACGATTTCGCAAGTTGAAGTGAGTACGCCAATACGAACGGTGACTCGACAGACCAAGACCCAGTGAAGGTCAAGGTCCTACATTCTGATGTTTAATGAATTCACCTGCCGTGTGTCAGAATAAAACTTATAGTGACACTGGATATATGTATACACACACATACACACACACACACACACACGCACACACACACACACACACACACACACACACACACACACACACACACACACACACACACACACACACACACATATATATATATATATATATATATATATACATATATATATACTGGTGAAGCATGGCAGGAGATTCTCTCTAAGATATATTCTGTTAAAAACGACAGCAAAAGAATTGTTACTTAACTTTTTCCGTGAGCTCTCAAGCTTGCGAAAAGTAGATTTCTGGTAGGGGGAGAGGGAGTAAATCAAATTTCCAAAACTCATAGGAAACACAAAATTTATAATGAACACAAAAATGTAGCACACAGCAAACAAAATACAAGGAATTAATACAAAGAATACAACAAAGACAAAATACAAGCAGAAAAAATTAAATCTCAAGATGCTTCGCAGATAAATCTGCATCATCAGTTGAAGTGAAGAAAAGGAAAAGGGAGCATATTTTAAATGGAATGAAAAGTACGGGGAGAAGTCACCGTGCTGACACTGGGGGAGGTCACACGTACAACCACGGAACACGGGGAGAGATCACGGGTTGGCGGAAATGGTACTCAAAGAGGTCACTCCCGGATTCAGCGCCAATCTGCTTTTCAGTCTTTGAGAACGACGTATGGCTGGACGTTCTTCCCTTTGGCGGGGAATGGGAGGCCTCCCTGGAGGAGACTCCGATTTCCTGGGATTGTCCCTCTGGCTCCTCCGAACAGGTTTTATGCTAGGCAGGAGGGCGAAGTCATTTACTTGCCTATTAATGGCAGGTTGCAACCTGCCATTAATAGGGAAGTAAATGGACATACACACACACACACACACACACACACACACACACACACACACACACACACACACACACACACACACACACACACACACACACACACACACACACACACACACACACACACACACATATATATATATATATATATATATATACATATATATATGTGTGTGTGTGTGTACATACACAATACATACACACGTGTATATATATATGTATATATGTGTGTGTGTGTGTGTGTGTGTGTGTGTGTGTGTGTGTGTGTGTGTGTGTGTGTGTGTATGAGTGTGTGTGTACGCACGCGCGAGCATTTACATGTTTGCATATATAGCACGTAGTGTATTATTTGCATTTACATGTATGCATATATAGCACGTAGTGTATTATCATGTGCATGTGCGTGCGTGCGCGCATACCCGTGTATTCTTCGAGCCAGATAAGTGTTATCGAGCAAGATAAGGGTCACGCACTCGCACTTGACACAGAACAAGCGGAGATCGTAAAAGTTCTTTCTTGTGAAATAGGCATACAACGTTCGTTTCAGATAAGGCCCTCACTAAGATAACACACACACACACACACACACACACACACACACACACACACACACACACACACACACACACACACACACACACACACACACACACACACACACACACATACACACACACAAACAAACACACACATACACACACACACACACACACACACACACACACACACACACACACACACACACACACACACACACACTTTCAACGAACGGACGGCTTGACGAACGCTCTGAAGAAAAGTGCAGATTGTGGATACCAACGCAAAGAGAAGTGCCTTTTTGTATTTGCAGGGGGGGGGGAATTGCTCGTGAGGTAGTGGGAAAGTAAGGAAAGAGGAGAGGGGGAGGGATTACTGGGGAAATGGAAGGTAATGAGGAGGTGGAGGAAATGGCCCTGACGGGCCGCCGGGTAGACAAAAGACCCCAAGACGAGTTGGATGATAACATGTCTAATAGGAATGTGAAGATTAGAGGTATAGATAGGAGCAATATAGCAGAAAGTGATGAGAATATTTTCAAGGGATTTAAAGAGAGTGGGGGGGACTCAAACCCCCCCCGACTGACAAGACTAGAGATGAAGGTTGATAAGGTGATCGAGGACTTGGAGAGTAGGTTAGGTCATATGAACACCATTTTAAAAAGGGTTGAAAGATTGGAAGAACTGGAAAAGGCGAATAAAAACTTAACTGATGAAATAGAAGAACTAAAAAGACAGTTAAGAGAGGTAAAGGGGGAGAATGAGGAATTGAAGAAGAATAGTAAAGAAAACAGAGAAACAATAGCTAAAGAAAGTAAAAATTGGAAGCAAACCCAAGAAGGAAATAAGATTTCATTCACTGACATAGTCAAACAGCAATTGAAAGAACATACTGAAGACTCAGTTATTAAAGTGATGAGACAAAAGGAGAATATAGTAAGGGATTTAGCAGACAAGAAGAAATGTATAATTATATTAGGAATGGAAGAGAAACACAACACAGATAGAACCACAAGAATCAAAGAGGAAAATGAAAAAGTAAGCCAATTACTAGAATCAGTTCAGGAAGATGAACCAGGAATTATGAAACAAATCGAAGAGAAATTTAGACTCGGAAAGTATAGCACAGATAAGACCAGACCAATTAAGATTAAATTCAAGTCACAAACAACGGCAGAGAATATCTTATCCAAAACAGGGAAACTAGCAACAAGTGAACAACACAAAAAGATATGGATAAAAAGAGAAATGAATAAAGAGGAAAGAGAGGAAGAAAAGCAGAAAAGACTGGAAGCTAAGACAAAAAACGAGAACAGAACGGAGTCAGAGAAAGAGAGATTCTATTGGAGAGTAGTGAACATGAAACTAAGGAAGTTCGACATACAAAAGAAAAACATAAGGGAAACAGAGAACACAATGGAAGTGGCAGAAAACTAAGAGTGTCTTACACAAATATAGATGGATTAATAACAGGATTGAATGAGCTGAATGATTATTTGAAGGAAAAAGAACCGGACATAATGGGAATTGTAGAAACAAAATTAAAAGGCCCACTACCACCCAACAGTGTAGGACATGATGCATACAATTATTGGATTAGAAACAGAGAGAAAAAGCAAGGGGGTGGAGTTATGTTCCTGACTAAGAAGGATATAAACGTGAAAGGTGTCATATATGGAAAGAATACAGTAGAGATGATTATGATAGAAGTGGAAGACAGAGATAAGAAGAGCAGAAAATTTGTGATCAATTATGTGCCTCCGAAAACAGCCTCATGGGAGGAGAGTGAATATAAAAGTATGTTAGAGGACACAAAGATAGCATTAACTAAAATAATGGAAGACGGAGGAAGAATAGTTATGATGGGCGACTTTAATTGCAAAGAAATCTGCTGGGAAGAAATGACAGCAAAGAGTGGTGATGACTCATGGGGAAATGCTCTACTTGAGATGATTACTGACCATTCAATGACACAATGGATACAAGAGAACACTAGGTATAGAAATGAAGAAGAACCATCGAGGCTAGACTTAATAATTACATCTGAACCTAGAATAGTGGACAAGATTGAATATAAAACACCAATAGGTAAAAGTGACCACATATTGATTGAACTGGAACTTAATGAAGAAAAATATATGAAAAGAAATGAACAATATAGAAAAGGAAGAATGATGTATGAAAAAACAAACTTTGATAAAATAAGAGAATTCTTCCAACAAGAAAACTGGGAAGAAATATACAAAGAAGAAACATCAGTGGAAGAGAAATGGAATATTTTGACAAAAATTTACAAAAAAGGAGTGGAAAAGTATGTCCCAAGACAAAAACAAGAAAAAGAATATGTAAAATGCTGGTACAACAAAAGTTGTAGGGAGTTAAAAGACAAAAGAGACAAAGCCTGGACCAGATGGAAAAAAGACAGAAGACCTGAAAAATGGAAAATATATACTGGTTATAGAAATGAATATGTACAAAAGTGCAGAGAGAAAAAAAGAAAATATGAAAAAGATGTTATAGAAAAGTGTAAAGATCAACCAAAACTATTCTACAGATTTGTAAACAATAAACTGAAAAACAAACAAGACTTGGAGAAATTGAGACAAGGAGGAGTTGAATACACTGAGGAAATGGAAATGGCAGAAATTATGAACAAACATTTTAAATCAGTGTTTACAAGGGAAAATATACAACCTGAAGAGATTGAGTGGAAAGAAAAAGTCCCCCCTATGGAAGAAATAGAAGTAACAAAGAATGAAATATTGACACACTTGGGTAATTTTGATGTCAGAAAATCGCATGGGCCAGATGAAATAGCAAACTGGATTCTGAAAGAATGCAGGAATGAACTGGCAGACAAAATACATAGCATAATAAGCAGTTCCTTAAAAGAAGGAAAAGTTCCAGAAGATTGGAAAAAAGCAAATATAGTACCTATATATAAAGGAGGAAATAAAGAAGAACCTACCAATTATAGACCAGTCTCTCTAACAAGTACAATAGCAAAAATTTGTGAAAGAATTATCAAAAGTAGATGGGTAAAATACTTGGAAAAAAACAACGTACTAAATCCAAGGCAATTTGGATTCAGACAAGGACGGTCATGCGTCACCAATTTAATATGTTTCTATTCAAGGCTAATAGATATAATACAAGAAAGAGATGGATGGGCTGATTGTGCATTTCTAGACCTAAAAAAAGCTTTTGACAAAGTACCACATAAGAAGTTGCTTAAGAAATTAGAATATGAAGGAGGAATACAAGGTAAATTGCTAAATTGGATGGAAGACTTTTTGCAAGAAAGAAAAATGAGAGTAGTGATAAGAGATCAGCACTCAAAATGGAATGAAGTAATAAGCGGTGTCCCGCAGGGAACAGTTCTGGCCCCAATAATGTTTGCTATATATATTAATGATATGGATGAAGGAATTGAAAGCTATATGAGCTTCTTTGCAGATGATGCAAAACTACTGAAAAGAGTGAAAACTGAAGAAGATTGTGAATCACTACAGAGGGATCTAAATAAAGTACAAGAATGGAGTAGGAAGTGGGAGATGGAGTTCAATACAAAAAAGTGTAGTATAATGGAATTTGGAAAAAGCAAAAACAGAATAGCAGGATCATATAATTTGGGAGAAGAAGGAATAAAAAAAGTAGAAAATGAGAAGGACCTGGGAGTCATTGTTATGAATAATATGTCACCTGAGAAACATATAAATAAGATTTTTGGAGAAACTTATAATTTAATAAGAACAATCAAAGTGGCATTTACATACCTGGATGAAGAAATGGTGAGGAAAATCCTAATCACCCTGATAAGACCAAGATTGGAATATGCAGCAACGATATGGTCACCAAGTACAAAAAAATGTATAAAAAAACTTGAAAGGATACAAAGAGCAATTACAAAACTGGCACCAACACTCTCAAAACTATCATATGAAGAGAGACTACAAAAACTTGAACTACAGACACTAGAGCAAAGAAGAGAGAGAGGAGATTTGATAGCTATTTACAGAATCATGAAAGGCATAGAAATTACTGATAGAGAGAATCTGATAAAATGGGATGACAGAAATACAAGAGGACACGGAAAGAAAATAAAAAAAGACAGCTATAGAAGAGATTTTAAAAAGAACAGCTTTCCTCACAGAGTAATAGACAGTTGGAACAAGTTAGATGAGAAAGTGGTGTGTGCAAAAACAATACATGAATTTAAAAATAGTTTAGATAAAATGAGATATGAAGACGGGACCCCACGAGCATAGCTCCCCTTCCCGTAAAATACAACTAGGTAAATACAACTAGGTAAATACACACACACACACTAAATATTAATTCAGAAATGACAGATCACGTACCTCAAATATGCTTAAGTTCCTACTCAAAGAAAGACGATGGGTTTCGTGTACTTAGATCTGGAAAAAGCCTTTGGCAAGATAACACACAAACGACTTCTTTGGAAATGTGAGTTATTGGAGGATGTAAAGGAATCCTGGGATAGATGAAGGACTTCCTGAAAGACCCGATACACGAAAACGGAACTAAATGATAATATAAACATATAAAATGTGTTCTGATTAAGCGCTTGAAAATGTCGACATAATATCAGGCTCTTTTTCAAGCAAGATTGTCATATTCACCAGACGGGCCTCTCGCAAAAAGAAAAGAAAAAAATAAAGTCTTGTCATATTATTATGAAACGAACACTTAATCCTGCGGAGATTTTTGTTTTTTTTGTTTTTTTTGTTTTTTTGTTTTGTGCTTGGTCAAGACAGTCCCACCGAAGCACAATGGTGGGAATCGCATTACTTAGGCTCCCGGGCGCACGTGACGTCACAGAGAGGAAACGGCGATCCCACGTCGGGGGTGGGGATAGACCACGTGAGACTGAGTCGCTCGAATTCATTGCGAGATTAAAAAGAATATATATATATATATATATATATATATATATATATATATATTCACATATATAACATGTATATTATACATATATATGTATACACACATACACACACACACACACACACACACACACACATATATATATATATGTGTGTGTGTGTGTGTGTGTGTGTGTGTGTGTTCACCTCGGATCTGCTGCAGCCCCTTTTCGAGACAGCCAGACACCACCCTACGGCAGTGAGCTCAGAGCTCATTATTAGCAGATCTCTGGGTAGGTCTGAGATCACTCACACTCCA
>NC_134798.1:7757316-7937316 GCF_046742065.1 Oratosquilla oratoria
CACATACCAATTCCAAAAATCTGCCTAGCAGTCGCGTTTGCCATTCTTACTACTCGAACCATACACACATTGAACAACCATGTCAACATTGCAAAACCGTGTAGCTCAGAGGGCAGCACCATCGAATGCTAATGTGGGGTTTGAGAACTTGATGCCGCCTCATATTGCAAAGTGTTTGCAAATCCATTGTTTGTCTTTACACTTGACTGGGACTTTTGACGGGGGGGGGGGGGGTCGGGCTACTCCGGACTCACCACACTTGCAGACTAGGTAGGAAGTTGGTTCCGGTTTCCCTCTCTCCTCGAAGTCAAGACTAGGTTCCTGGTATGATGGAGGTACAAGAAGATAAATCTACCTCGCAGTAACAAAACAAATCGAGGGAAATGAGTCACATGCAATCAATGATTCTGAAATCTTATCAGGATATAGGAAAAAATCAACAACTTTTCAATATCTATGGACTTACCTTTTCAGTATCTATGGACTTAACCTCACCCTCACCGAAGGCCACGGGGATGGTAAATGTGTTGGTATTTTCATCCGTCCATAAACACAAGGATCTGGGAACGATTCCACACGGCCACCAGAGATTGCTACCTGCCTCAGGTTTCCTAAATACCCAAGAGGTGTTATACTTGGTGAGAGAGAGAGAGAGAGAGAGAGAAGGGGGGGAGAGAGCAGAGAGAGAGAGAGAGAGAGAGAGAGAGAGAGAGAGAGAGAGAGAGAGAGAGAGAGAGAGAGAGAGGCAGAGAGAGAGAGGGGGGAAAGGAAGGGAGAGAGAGAGAAACAGAGAGAGAGGGGGGGGAAAGGAAGAGAGGGAGAGAGGGAAAATAGTGGTTAAGGCTGCAGCTAAGCGCCTCCATGCGTACGCTGCTCTTTTTTTTGTGTGTGGCTAGAAGTAACTGGACGAAGCCTAACAAGGGACTGAACACCCATCAGGCGAGAAGTCCAGGTCTGTTGTGGGTTAAATCGGGAGATGTTAGCTACAACCAAGCCTATAAAGCACAGGAATGGGGTCGCAGGAAACTTAGAGTATCATGTTAGGACGTCCCCAAGGCCATCTGGAAAAAAGTGAACGATTTTACGTTTGTCGGTAACAAAAACATAATAGGGATATAAGATAGTTATAAAACTATTGACTAATAGTTTACTAAGTAATATTAGATAATAAAATACAACATTATTTATTAATTCTCATACTCAACCCATACCTGCTTCACAAGCCTTGTCCTCAGGTGAATGAAATCCCCTGACAATGACCAGGCAGTATCTTTCACCACTTCAGATGATTGGAATGTCAAATCCCAACCACAATTAGATATTTGAAGTATAATGCATCTAGATGCACTCTTGAATTCTTACGAGTCGCAATTGATTATGCGTTTCATGATGTTGGCAATATCAAATATTTCCAATTATTAGGACTGACAGAACAGTTGCAATTTCGAGTGACAACTTGGCAGGGGTGGGAATCATTTTATTTGAGAAGTCATGGGGGCCGCGTATACGCTGCAACGCACCCTTTAAATGGAATAGGTAGCGCAGAGGAGAATTGTTGACACCTCCACGTGCCCTTCCATCTTCCCACGTTTGACTAACTGGGCACATGACATTCTGTAAGTTCTGTGTAGAATGATTCTTAAAGTATATTCTTTAACCATAAATTTGTCTGGGATTATAATATAAATATTTTACTCTTAACGTTAACATATTTACTTGTACTGTATATTGGTCTGGCAATATCTTTTAAATTTAACTTGGTCATTTTTAGGCTTAATGTAGTACACTTCATTTCCTCGAATTTATCGTTGTCATGTATGTAAAGCTCATGATAAAGTTCATGATAACGTAATCTACATTTGGATATGGTAATTATTCTGTCCTTTCATATATTTCAACACATTGCTTTATTATAAGTTCAATACATATTACAAAATTCCTGTAGGATGTCAATAAGTTTGTTATAACAGAAAACAGAAATCAGAAGTATCATAGAAAACGAACCTGTTCGAATATGGTCTGTATAAAGTAGAATCAATCCTTATTGATAATGCTCTTTAATTCAGTATTTATTAGTGTACATTTATATTTTTGTATGGTAAAATAGTATATATTTCATTGTTTTTATTTGGATAATTGGATAACGATTAACCTTCACCCGAACACATCAACATTCAGGAATCACAGCTGATCGGAGGGTGGAAGCGAAACTGCAGATCTGTCAAGTCCTACAAATTAGAAACCCCTCGCGTTATGAGGCTGAAGGTATATTTGGTGTACTTTGTAACAGGATTCTAGCTCTTTAAGGTATCGTATACTCAGTCGTGAATCAGGCTTCCATGCTAACCTTTTATTTAAGCTGTGAGCCGGAGAATATTGAGTGCTGTAAAAGGGGTGTATAAAACGGAGTCGATGGAGAAATCACGTATCGGTGTTTTAACAAAAAAAATTAAGCAGTAGGGAGGCACAGTCAGAGTTCTATTGATATTGTGATCGTGACGTGAATTTTTTGTATGCCCCCAGTTTCTATTTAGAAAATCAATGTAATTCGTGCTTTAGCCATCGTTTTGTTCAATTGTGCTCATCCGTTGAAACTGATTTGTGGTGATTTATGTGATTTCTTGAACAATTGTTGTGAAGTTTACTCACAACTTGGAATATTAACAGACATTGCAGGATTTGTTGACATTTATTATATAATATATGCTATCAGTGTCATTATACTAGATTATGTTTCAAATGTCTTCAGCATCTTGTACATATTAATTACTGTCAAAGAAAGGTAAGTGTAGCATTTTCTCAAAATTTAGTTATCATGACATTGTGAACACTTTAGTAAATAATTATAATAATATATTAATATACTCTATGTGTATGCAGTTTCACGTCAAATTCACTGTATGTGCGATTTATAAAATATCACATACACATACACACACACACACACAGTTGGAACAAGTTAGATGAGAAAGTGGTGTGTGCAAAAACAATACATGAATTTAAAGATAGTTTAGATAAAATGAGATATGAAGACGGGACACCACGAGCATAGCTCCCCTTCCCGTAAAATATAACTAGGTAAATACACACACACACACATTCCTGTAGGTGAGGAGGCATTATGCGGTTTAATAGAAGTTTTGTCTGTGTTAATTTTGCCTGTTCATGGGACCAATGATAGTTGCAACTGATGGCCATGCAAGATGGATATAAGAGAGAATGGTGTTCACCATACATCTTCAAAGTTGGTTACCACCCTCATCTCTAAGTGACACTCAGTCTATGGACTAGGATCAAAATCTCTTTCTCTGACAGCTTCAGGTGTATTTCACATAAGGAGTGCTGACAACTGGTGATTACACCCCTCCTACTATAATCCAGTGATATAGAAAGTCTCGCATTGTACAGTGTAGATAAGTCTTTTTTTTTCCCCAGGGGAATTTGTTGGAGTGCTCAAGGAGTGTTGTCAGGCATTATGAGGCTGTCAGTTTCCAGTTGAAGAAACTTGATGTAGGAATTAGTATTAATGGCCTTTCAGTTGTTATTCTAATAAGAGAACAGTTTATTCCCTACCCTTTCTATATCAAACATGGCTAATTGAATGTAATTTGAGATGAAAACATTGTAGGGAAGACCCCCATCATTTTATTCACACAAGTTATAAAAAACAAATTTCAGTTGTACAATGGCAATCTGTTTTCCTAAAGATTTACTAAAAATTATTTTTGAATTTGGTTGGAGGGTAGGTATATGCCTTGGTTGACTACTTCTCTTATAAAGGGGAAGAAGTCTTTTCATATACATAGATTATGAATTGTGTATGTAAGCTTCCATCAGATCTTGGTATTTATATTCTGCCTTTCTACAACAATTGAACTATCCTTCTCTGAGGGGCTTTGTCATTTTTCACAATTTGTGTTATTTACTAGTTTGTTAGTAATAGTATACCAGGATTTTCAATAATTGTTTTAAATCATTTTAATTCAAAGAGTTGTATATATATTTATTTTTAGTAGCCATGGTTCCTTCTTTCCAGTTTTCGTTTTCTTGCTACCGGTATTTCTTCGTAATATACTGGTCTGTTTGGAATATTTGTTGTCTGCATAGAATTTATTAAAGTGTATGTATGT
This sequence comes from Oratosquilla oratoria, assembly GCF_046742065.1. Lineage (NCBI taxonomy): Eukaryota > Metazoa > Arthropoda > Malacostraca > Stomatopoda > Squillidae > Oratosquilla > Oratosquilla oratoria. The sequence continues at coordinate 7,761,447 of NC_134798.1, forward strand.
ATACATAAGTTTATATATATATATATATGTATATGTATATACATCCAGTAATCCCTTGAATAACTTTCTATAATCAATTCATAAGAACTGCTATCAAATATGCCTCCATAGGATTGTTACCAATGTTCAGTAAGATGAGGACAAACGATTTATTATCTTTAAAGATAAAGACTGGAGCACAGAGTAATAACAGGTTGCACCAAAACCACCCCTATTGGACACCTGCATATGAAAACCAGAATTCTCCTCATAGAACACCACAGGAAAATGACAGGAAGACAAGTCTATTCCAGACCTCTAAGCAACACACACCCCTCACACTACATTTCATGAGCACCTTCATCAGAATGCAAAAAAAAAAAAAAAGTATGCCAGTAACACAACTCAAACATCTATAACAACCTACCACCTATATGGCACAGAACGTCCTTGCAAAAACACATACAGTAAACCCTCGATATGATGGCTCTCAATATACCAGATATCAGATATAACAGACAAAAAATCTGACTGGACAAACCCTCGCTATACTGGATTTTCATCCATTATAGTGAGGAAGCCTCAGTTATAATAGGTCTTCAGATATAACAACAGACCCCTGTCCCCATATCATCCATTATATCAAGGGTTTACTGTAATTTCTAATCCTACTTATTTCTAATACCGGACAAACTTTGTGATATAATGGCTCTGTCCGGTATTTCCATCGGATATAACGAATCTTCGGATATAACGACAGACCCGTCCCCACATTGTCTGTTATATCGAGGGTTTAATGTACACACTCAGATCACAAAACAAAACCTTAAAGACAGACCACCAAACTGGATACACCAACAACAGACCCCAGACATAACCCCCACAAAAAAAAAAATCCCATACTGGATAAGAACCCTGGCTAAAACATTATCAACAAAGAATAGGCTTGGGCACAGATTTAAACTGCCCCGGGTGCAACTTCCATACAGAGGACAAAGAATATCTTCTACTGCAATGCCCCATACTAACAGTCCCTAGAAAACAACTTGGTATATTTTCTCTGATTTACTTATGGTCCCATCTTGAGGTCTTCCACAAGATTGATTGATTAATTCTGTCCATATCCAAACTAATTGGGCCACAGGGTGTTTAGATTTGGGGAGTATTCAAATATGCAAGGAAAATTATTCCAAACCCCAACACCCTATCTCCCCAGTGATGCTAATGCTAATTTTTTAATTCTAAAGGAATATAGACAAATCATGTAATAACGATAAGGTTTGGATAAGAGAGGGATTATTGTACAGTGGTACCTTTGAATCTGAATGCCCCAGAAATGGTAGTGCCGGATGGTGACTTGAATGCAAGCATGCTGATGTTGTTCTTGCATCTATTGTGGAGGATGATTCTTTGGGACTTGAAGGAGGTAGTTTGGTGATCAGTCTTGAAGTCCTTGTTTTGTGATCTGAATGTAATTTTTTTTTATGGATGAATTGTGTGTTACAAGTAGTATACTGCTTGCACATTTTTTGTTCCATACAGTTGGTTGTATAGAGAAAGTGGTGGAAAGTGGAAGGTGAGCCAGTTGTTGTTTGCTGATGACAGTGTGTTTGTGGCTGGGTCAGAGGAGGGTCTAAGGCAGTGATGGAGTTTGGGAAGGTATGTGACAGGAGGAAGTTGAAAGTAAATGTGGGTAAGAGTAAGGTAAAAGTACAAGAGGCAAGGGAGGCAGTAAGTTTGAGGTAGGTAGGTCTTAAATGAGAGATGTTGGGGTCACATGTAATAGGGAGTGGAGGAATGGTGTGCTGTAGAGTGATAGAGGCAAATAAATGTCTTGGGTGAATGAGAAGTATCTGGGGATGGATGCAAAACGACAATTATATGAAGGGGTGGTTGTGCTTATGGCACTGCATGGGGCAAAAACTTGAATGTAAGGGAGGTAGAAAGGAGAAATTTAAATGTATTTTGAGAAGTATGGTGGATGGTACGAGGATGGATAAGGTGGGAATTAAGGAGAGGAAGAGAGAGGAGGTAGAAAGGGAAGTGGCAGAAATGGCTAATGAAATAATACTGTATTAGTTTGGGGACTTCAAAAGAAGGATTGAGGAAAGATGAGCAAAAAGAGTACAGAAGGTGGAGGTGGACGGAGTGAACTTGAAGGGAAGACAGAGAATGAGGTACTTGGATGGGGTGAAGGGGTCCTCGAGTAAAAAAGGGAATGTCCATTGAGCAAGGAAGGGATAAGTGTGAATGGAATATAGTTGTGAATGGATGATAAATTGATCCGGCCTGAAGGGATTTCTCTTTGTCTTCTCTTATTTTCATGTTAGGGGATAATGAGGGAGGGTCACCAAGTAAATGACATGCTGGGGCCCTACTGTGGATGTAATGTGTCTTGCTGTTTTACTTCTGACCTGGGCACTGGGTGAGAGACAGAGATGACCCTTTAGCCATGAAAGGGAAAAAAATGGGTGATGGATGGGAATGTGTGGGTGAGTGCCTTGGCTGGCTATTTCCCTTACAAAGGGGAAAAAACTTCTGTATGTAGAGATAGATAACAGGGACCAATGACTGGTACCTGCATGTGGTGGTCCTACAAGATGAGAGGAAGGCAGTATTATGCCAGAACCCAAAACAACACACCCCTTACACGACATTTCATGCGCACCATCAATAGAATGCATTTTCAAAACCTGTCAGCTCTCCATATCCATCAGGAGGTGCAGTCTTGAGGGGATAGCACTTTGTCTCTGGACTGGGCCCGAGATCTCTCATTATCAAGTTAAACTTTATTTATGACATGTTTTCACACATGCCACTTTGAGCTGTTGACATAGAAATAGTCCCAGACTGATACAATGGAGACAATAGTCCAAAATTTCTTTCCAGAGAGAACTGTAGGAGGAGGGGCACTGCAGGTTTTTCACTTGGTAAAACTTGAAGCAACAACTAATGTACAGTTGATTGTGCTTGTGTGATGTAATGAGATGAGTGAGTAAAGTTGATGGCTCTTGCATAGAACTGTGTACCAATCATTTTTATGTATGTAATGGGGAAGGTTTTAGTTTTTGTGTAAAAGTGTTCTCTTAGGGTGGTTTTGGTGCATCCTTCTATTAATCTCAATGCTTTACTTTGTGTTGTTTAGGGTGTCTGTTATCCTTAATGTTGTTAATTGTACCAGAAAGCGTAATTGAATGGTGGTTCTTAGGAACTGTTTGTAGACAGATAATTTTTTTCTGCTGCCCAGAGCCCATGCTTGTGACTGATTTTAGTTGTAAATGTATTTTCTTGTTGAGCTAACTGAATTTAAAGTACCAGGATTTATGGGGTAAAATATGGTGTAAAAATGGATCATTTTGATATTAGCACATAAGTTAATATAGGTGATTGAAAAATAAAACTCACATTTACAAGGTAAATGGAGCAGAAATGATGTTGATATTCTTGTTTTAGAAATGGGCAAAGTTTCTCTCAGCTATCTTTATGAATGATATACTGGGGAACAGAATGAGCAATTCTAGAAAGTTTTGAGATGTGGAAAAACTGTAAGGTTAGGAAAAGCAAGCTCCACACCTCTAAAAGTGTTTCTCATGATTCAGCATTTATTAAGGAAGACTGAAATCTTAGATGTGCAGTTATTGATTTCTTAGTTTCTTTGCTACAGTCAGTTTGTTTTTCCTAAAAGGATTGTTAAATAAATATTTTCATTTCATGAGTATTAACGTAACTCAGTGTCCCTTGATGTTGCAGTAAAGACATTTTTTAGAGGACAGGGACAGGGGGTCGCCAATTAAGTGAAGCAGCCTTGCTGTGGATGTACTTTGTCTTGCTACATTGCTTCTGGCCCATGGCAGTGGGCGGGATACAGGGATGACCCGTCATCCATGAGGAGCTAAGATGAGAGGGGGGGAAAGGGTGGTGGATAGGAGTGGAATGGGTAGGAGTAGGTACATGCTTTTGACTTGGCTACCTCCCTTATAAGGTGGTAAAAGCTCTGGGTATATAGAGCTATTTTAATAACAGCATATCATAGTTTTAATAACATGGTAAACTTAAAGTTTAGTTCATTTAGAGTTAGATGGAGAATGTGTTAGAGGCAAAATTGTATCATATGATTATGGGTGAAATGCTTACTAGAGCTTAAACAAGATTATAAGAAATTATATACATACATACATATACCAAAGGCTTTCTTCCCCCTTACACGGGAGGTAGCCAAAAGACAAAGGCATAGAAACCACTCTCACCCATTCCATCCCCTACATACTCCACTCCCCTCTACTCTCTTCCCTCCCTCTTATCTTGGCACCTCCTGGATGACAGGTCATCCCTGCATCTTGTCCCTGTCTGGGGTATTGGCTGCATGTTATTGTGGCAAAGTAGCATGCAGTTGATACTTTGGGGTCTATATGGGGCACCCCTACAGACCAGAGTCACACATCATTTTGTCTGTGGTAGAGGAAGACTCTGTTCTTAGAGAAATGATGACATTTTTATTATACTATGACTGTCCCTCCATTGTGCTGTCCCCAGACCCCTTGTTACTGTCCTGTACCATTTCTCTGAATATTTATTTCCTTTTTTCACCTACTCTGTGGTGGGGGAAAAGAATGCTGCTACCAAGTCTTCCCACTTGAGTTGTACAAGGCAACACAAAATGGGATGGGGGATAGGACTAGAAATTCTGCTACCTGTAGCCCCACAGGGGACATTCCTAAAAAAGTAAAGGCATAAGAAGAAATTATATGATGATAGTTGTTGCCTTGAGTTTCCTTGCTCCACAAGGAGCTAAAATAAAAGGAAAATGGGTGATGGGTGGGTGTAGGTACATGTTTTGGCTGCCTACCTCCCTTATTATAAAGGGGAAGAAGTTTGTTGGTATAAGTATAGCCTTGAGTTTTACTAACTATATATCCAAAGGTCCACAGCTTTAGGTAGTGATTCTTAGGCCCTCCCATAGATCTCTTTTGGAAGAAACTGGATTAATGTCTGTATTGTAATAGTGTGTGACAATTTCTGTGTTACCAATTTACATTGTAGGAGGAAGAGAACAGTCACTGGTTGTTAGTGGCCCTTGCATGAAAGGTAGATGAAATGCAGTCAGTCAATAAAGATCTTGGGCCCAGTTCAATGACTGAGTACCAGCACCATGGTACTCACACTGCCCTCCTCCCCTCCCTCTGAGTAAATGTGGGTAAAATTAAAGTCATCCGTGCACTAAGGGGGATGATGGTGGTAGGTTGAATGTAAGTATGAAGGATGAGAGGCTGGAGGAAGTGAAGAGTTTTGAGTATTTGGGGTTGCATGTGTCATTGAAAGGAGGAGTGGATGTGGAGGTTAATTAAAGGAGGCAAGTAAATGTCTGGGAGGAATGAAAAGGGTTATGAAGAATAGGTATTTGGGAATAAATGCCAAGAGAAGGTTGTATGAAGGGATGATTTCCATTACATTGTATGGAGCAAAGACTTGGAATATAAATAAAGCAGAAAGGAAAAATTTAAATGTGTGAGATGAAGTGATTGAGAAGTGTGATAAGTGGCAAAGAATGGATAGAGTGATAAATGTACAGGTGATGCTGAGTATAGAGGTAGATAGAACTGTTGGATAGGTTAGATTAAAGTCTGCTGAGGTTGTTGGGGCATGTGGAAAGAATGAATAAAGACAAGCAAAGAGTGTGGAAAACAGAAGCAGATGGAGCGAACTCGTGAATTCAAGAGGAAACCAAGAATAAGGTGGATGGATGGGGTTAAGGGGGCCATGGATGCATGAAGAATGTCTGTCAGACAGGGAAGAGGGAATGCACAAGGTAGGAATGAATGGAGATTTTGAATGGATCAAAGGGGTGATCTCATCTGCTCTGTAAATTATTTTTAATACATGAGGAAGGGGGGGGGCTGCCACATAATAAAGCAGTAAGGGTAAACCAACTCTGGCTATTGGGTTTTGCTATGGAAATGCTGTGCCTCACTGCATTGTCCTTGACCCAACCAGTGTGGTGGAGAACAGAGATTACCCTTCATTCATGAACTGCTGAGATGGGAGGGGCATTATATAGGTTTTAATGTATGTGAAATGGTTATTTATGGACTCAGCCACACACATATTAGGGAGAAAGGGGCTTTTGGTCCATGTGTGTGCATGTATATGTACATTTTAGTTATGTCTTCAAACAAATCAGTCAAGGACGTAAGGTGCCATATTTATGTGTAGAGTTCATATATTTCTATTCAAAGACAAGAATATACTATTATCTGAAATAGTTCAAATTATACCATACTCCTGATGAATTTAACTTGTCTACACTTACCTTCATGTTCTGTGCAAAGGCACAGTGGCTCATGCCAAAGCAGGAAGTGGCCAATAAAACCATGAGGGTTTGCATCCTTGCAAAATGGCTATACTGAAAGCCCCTTTCACTAATTTGGCCAGAGATTTTATGCTAAAGCTGTATATACTAAACATTATTACTGTAGCAGTGTTTAATGCATTTTTTATCAACTCACTGTATTTTTATGAAAATTGTATGATTCCACTGCTGAAAATTTTAAATAAGAACAGTTCAAAGAATATTCTTTTAAGGCATTGCTGTATATATATATCAATCAGTTTATTCTTAAAGAATTGCTCTATTTGTATTAAACAATTTATTCTCAAAAGTGGTAATTTGACATAACAGGTTTTGCTTTATTTTGTGAATGAACTGAGTTATTGCATTTAAGTGAGGTACTGACATATGTTACAGTTTATTTATCATATCTTTTTCAAACCATGGTAAGAATAAATGAAGGCTTATGAAATAATCACATGCATGGTATGTTATTCAATCAATTAATCTGTTGCCCATGGTCGCTCTTGTAGAAGATTCATGAACTCCAGGAAACCAGAGGCTGAGGTCATTTTTAAGGATAAACAAAATGGTATTTTTTAGAAATTTAAAATTTTTAAACATTTTACTTTACAGATATATTTATTATTGTTTTATATTTTCATAAGTGATATCCACCAAATCCAGAGCATAACACCAGAGTACTCACCTTTGCAATTAACCTAATATTAGTATCCTAGCATAACAACTACATAACAGCTGCTGAGAACATCCAAACATGCTTAAGACAAAATAGAATGGAGGCCTCCCTTCAGAAATTCATTATTGACATTGCTGAACTTTGGCATCTGTAAATCAAAGAAACATCCAATGATAACATTGAATAGCCATCTCCATCCATTAGATAAGAGATCTGAAATCTTGGGCCTAATTTATGATAAACACATCCTTCAGCCTACACATTGAGGACCTAACAGTGAAAAAATATATATAAAACATACAAAGATAAATAGCAAGCACAGGGTCAGCAGAAGGAAACTAATCACAGCCAACAAACTATTCGTAAGAACCATACTTCACTACATTCCCTTGGCATGGTTCCCTGTAGTCAAGAAAACATAGATACCTTGCAATAGATGTAAAACATAGCATTAGGAATAATGATAACAGGGTGCACTTAATTCAACCAAATAGGATATCTATACACAAAAATAAAATTTCTTACCCAAAGAACAGCACATGAAAATGACAAGCTCACATTTCTGTGCAAGAGCCCTTAACCCTACTTATCCATCATACATAACACAAAAGCTCAATTAACTGACAAAAAGGGGAGGGAGGATGGAGTATGCTACTCAAACATCTACAATAACCTTCCACCATGCATCACTTTTATACAAAACATATTCACACTTCGATCACAAAACAAACAATCTAAGACCAACCACCAAATTCCCTATTCACCAAACTCCACCAGACATTAGCCCTACAGAGAAATCCCTCCCATGACAAGCAAGAACCACACTAGTATGTCTACATTCAGGCCACCATCCAGTTTTAAATCCATTCCAACACAGATTTGGCATAGCCACAGATACAATCAATCAATCCATTGCCCCAGTTCTCTTTTGCAGGAGACCTACAGCTCCCAGGTAACTGGCAACAGCTGCCATGCATGTCCATAAGTCACTTTTGGAAGAATTACTGTGTTTTTGTCAAGGGATTGTGTATGTGGGGCAGTGTCGGATATTGTGCTCAAAGGTGAGGAAAACATTACATAATCCTAGATAACTTATGTTCATGGTGAGAAATTACATACATTTTTATACATCTCTACTGTGAACTCTGAAAAAATACTGTAACATATGTATGCAGTGTAGAAAATATACACAAGTGTCATAGTGCAGTATTAATAGCAGCCATTAGAGTATCTTTAAGATTTCCCTATTGTCATATTCATTCTGTCTCATTCTCACACGCTCACTCTCTGAGAAGGTTGTGTTAAGTTTACAGAATTTTCTTACATTGGCTGCAGATAGCCCATTACCAGCCAGGGGTTTCTTTGAGCAAGATCAAATGTTCTCATTAGCCAGATATATATATATATTTTTTTATAAATACCTGATCCTTATAGTGCTAATTAAGAGAGTTCATAATTCTTTTTAGGCCAAAGGTTTATCCAAAGTTAATAAAACCCTCTGGCATTAACCAGACCTTAATGTGTAGATATCCTAATCAAGAACATTAATGCTTTAACCACTTCAGTATGTCTCAAATTCTTGCACATAGCATTGGCTGCCTGCCATTTGTAATTTGCATCACTCTACATTATAAAATATAAAGTCATTGCAGTATTACTCATTCTCTTTTACTCTGAGTAATAATGAAAACAGAAAATGTGATCAAACCTGTTCACAGAATGTAAGGGTAACTCATGTACAACTACAAAAAATATATACTGTATATAATCAAGACGCTGACACGAGGATCCTCATGTATCCACTCGTGCCTCATGGTGCCTACATAGGCGTCATCATACCAAAGTGGTTAAAGCCGATACGTAATACTTGAATGCTGCTGCATGGAATATGCAGTTCATATGTGGAGGAGCTTGCCTTGTTTCTTAGTGAGGTGGCAGTTCCAAGACAAGCCACCAGACTAATTACTTTTTTTTTTTTTTTTTTTTTTCCCTAGCATTGTTCAGCTATTTGGTGTTTCTTGCATTGTTGTGTGTCTCATTTGTATAATTATTTTTGTGATTATTGTTCTTTTGAATAAGTCATGGCACTTTGATATCTTCAGCCTTTATCTCTGTCACCAGGGTGATGTCTTTTGAGATGAATGAAATTGGCTTCTTTCAAGATAATTGAATTCTGTCATCAACCAGAATAAATCTGTATAGTTTGTCATTGCATCAAAGAAGTATTCTAAATCAAATTAAATAATCTGGTGTTAGCCAGAATCAATTATGTAGTGTACATCATGAAGGTGTTCACTCTGTTTTACAGTGTTCCCTAAACTGAACACAATCCACTGACACTAACCATAACAAATGCTATAAAGAATGCCATTGAAGCAGAGTAATTGAGAAAGCCACCCATTACCACATTCTCAGAAGTGTCTCCTTTTTTGTATGAACCAGTAGTTATTTGCAAGATTGAGTCATCACATCTTTTTTTTATAGGGTTTAGTCATCATGCACATTGTTTCTTTCCTTGTAATAGAACTCTCTCTCTCTCTCTCTCTCTCTCTCTCTCTCTCTCTCTCTCTCTCTCTCTCTCTCTCTCTCTCTCTCTCTCTCTCTCTCTCTCTCTCTCTCTCTCTCTCTCTCCCCCCCCCCTCCCCCTCTCTCTCTCTCTCTCTCTCTCTCTCTCTCTCTCTCTCTCTCTCTCTCTCTCTCTCTCTCTCTCTCTCTCTCTCTCTCTCTCTCTCTCTCTCTCTCTCTCTCTCTCTCTCTCTCTCTCCCTCCCTCCTCTCCCTCTCTCTCTCTCTCTCTCTCTCTCTCTCTCTCTCTCTCTCTCTCTCTCTCTCTCTCTCTCTCTCTCTCTCTCTCTCTCTCTCTCTCTCTCTCTCTCTCTCTCTCTCTCTCTCTCTCTCTCTCCCTCTCTTCCTCTCTTCCTCTGTTTTTCTCTCTCCTTCCCCTTCCCCCTCTCTCTCTCTCCCCCTCTCTCTCTCTCTCCCCCTCTCTCTCTCTCTCTCCCTCTCTCTCTCTCTCTCTCTCTCTCTCTCTCTCTCTCTCTCTCTCTCTCTCTCTCTCTCTCTCTCTCTCTCTCTCTCTCTCTCTCTCTCTGGTAGATAATCTGGATTTATTGCATGTAGTGATAAGATCACTACAAGGTAGTACCATTTTTTGTTTAGATATAATCCATTTTTATCAACATTTCATTGTTACACATGATATTTCATTGGCATTCTTGAAGTGTCACAGTATTAACAGTAGTGTTAATGTCCAAGTTACTAACATCATCTGAGCAAAAATGGAAGAACTTGTTAGTTTGTGTGTATGTGTGTGTGGTAATGAGTATTATATGTATGAATAAAAAACTACATTGTTTTTTTATGTTATCACAGAAGAAAAATATAGCTTCAATAAGAGGTGCTTAGTTTGATGTGGCTTTGGGAGGATGGCAAAAGATGTTAGGTTGTGTAAGTAACTTCTGATGTAATTGGAGATTTATTGCAAAAGAATGGAGAGGATGAGTGCTGTGGTGAAGGAACCATTGTTTTAGTATGTATTGGGCTTCCAAGTTGATACTTGTCCTTTGTTCAGTCATTGATTTCAATTAGTTCTTGTTAAGCTCAGCTTCTTTGTTTACTTTTTCATCTGATGATTAGTATTATATAATGCTACATAATGTAGAGTTTAGCTACATAATTCAAATTTATTTTTCATGAGGTCATAAATTGTTCTTATCATCTGAGATAAATTGCAGAGAGATTATGACCTTCAACTATTAGTGTGCTCCATCATACTGGTGACAATAGAATGCAGTGGTTCCTCAGTTGCCTCTTGTGTGTGTTAGAGTTTGCATTCCTTCAAGGGACAGGAAGACTGTATATATACTAAGACAAGTTTATAATACTTGTAGGATTTTAATTGTCACCAAATCATCTACCCTTGGACTTTACAGGTACTTGTATCTTTTACCCTCATCTTACTGAAATTAGAATATAAATTTTAATATTCTAATTAGGAAGATAGTCGGATTACCCATTGTTGTGTATACCAATGGAAATGGTCGCCGTTAGGGTTGTTGACTTTTAAGTGTGACATAACAGATATTGGATATTTGTCTTGTTAGCTTGATATTAACCTATGGACCATCCTTGGAGTTTGTTTAACTTCTCATGGATTAGATATTGTTGTTTGCTCACATTATATTTATACATACATACATATACCAAGGCTTTTTCCCCCTTACAAGGGAGGTAGCCAAAAAGAAAAAGGCATAAAATCATTCCCACCCATACCATCCCTATTTATTAATCCCTTTATTATATTTATAGTAACTTAAAAGTTAATTATTTCTTCAGCATTGTGATACATGTCACAGCTTTTGTTGTGGTTAATTCCTCAAATTTTTATTTGTATTGCTTAGATATAGAACTTCCTTCGGGTACTTTTAATGTGGTCATGGAGTGTTTTAGATTCATGTGTTGGAGACTAATTCCCACATGGAAAAAGAATGCTAATTACTTTTAGCCTTTACTGTTCCTCCTTTACCACTTCTGTTACTCCAATTCTTTGACATGGTGCTCATCTTTTCAGGGTTTTAAACCATCTGGTTTTCATAATTATCTTGCACTTTTTATTTTATTTATTTATTTTTTATTTATTTATTTATCTTTTTTTTCTTTCTTTCTTTTTTTTTTTTTAGAAAAACTGCCATTTCTCCTGTTTCATCTTTTCTTGGCTAAATTGACATGCTATCATTGTCATCCTGTCTTCCTCAGCTGCAACACTTGTGATCCAGATATTCTTAAACTTATCATAATCTGCTAGTTTTCATGTTCAATTGATTTCCTCGTTTGCTGTCACTTGTAACGCAAACACTTCTGTCTGATCATATGGATGGGAGTTGCTTCCTATGACAGGTTTGTGCATCCTTTCCATACAGGATGTGATGTAATCCTCATCATATCCTGATACTACTTTTTTTTATTTTTTGCTAATCCTCAACAAGCATTTCCCTACTTTTTTAAGTCTTTGACTACACCACATTTCCCAGTTCTTTCTTCTAGTGTTCTTGGGTCTCGCATTTTATTTTATTTTGTTGTTGTTGTTGATAGCTCTGTCAAATTGGTAAGAATAGACTGTTGTGGATAATTTGTTATATAATAGTTTATTTAGTATAGATATGAAAGACTATTTTGAACTGTGCAGTCCTGCATCTGCACCATGAGCACAGAATTGCTGAAACCCAGAGGTGAGACCATTCTGGTACTATTACCTTTGACTGGAAAAAGGGTCTGATCATCCCTCTCTGGAAGGGGAAAAGAGATTTACAGGACTTCAACATTTACTACAGTATTATATTGTTCTCTGTTGTGAGTGAGACGCTCACCTATCTGTTGCTGGCACAAAAATGTTCACATTTGCTTAAGTTTCAGAGGCCTAAGCAGTTTGGTTTTGTGCCTGAAAGGTCAACAGCTGATCAGAGATTAGTGCTTCATGTTCTTGTGGATTACCAACATGAGTTTCCACTGTGGTTTATTGCAGCCTTTGTCGTTGATCTCAAGAAGACATTTGACCCAGTGCATCATGGAGTGCTCTGGGATCTTCACTTGGTCCATGCAATTCCTGCAGGGATTATTGATTTGATGTGTGGCTGGGACAGTGATTGTTGTAAATTAGAGAGGTGTGTCCAACTTCTTGTTTATTCAGGAGTGAGGCAATCATGTGTCTTTTTTTCCATCATTTTTCAACACCTGCATGGATTGAGTATTGGACAGAGTTGTCAATCAGTGTCGTTGTGGAGCACCAGGGTCACAGAACTTTTCTTTACTGATGCTGTACAGGTACTCCTCGTTTAACGACCTACTCGGTTAACGACAACTCGGAGTAACGATGGGCTTTATGACGTCGTTTAACGTAAATCTCCCGAAGTTACGATGTCGTGTACGATAATTAAGTTGGCTGAGGCAAATTTGTATGATGTTATAAATGAACTTGTATGGTGGATATTAGCTGTGAGGTAAAGTGTTCTGAAGCTTAGGTCTACATTACCATCCGGCAAGCTGCAAAAACTACCTGGGGTACAGTGTATACCGGTAGTGGTAAATTTTTAGTTTCGACCATGGGCGCAATATAACAATAGAAAATTAATTATTAATTTTGTAAATTATAATGTATCAACATAATATGCAATTTTGTGAGCGGAAATGAAAAAAAAAATGCTAAAACAGATTTCGTAAGTAACGAAGTCATGTCGGACGAATGGTACACCATGTTTGTTATGATAGATGCCGATGTCGAAGAAATGAAAGGATGATAAATTAATTCGTCTAACCTAAACTAAAATAACCTAACCTGTGTTTAATAAATCATTACCTGCAAATTAAATGTCACCCGGCTCGTCTTCGTTGTCGTCGTCGTGAGAGACGTTGGCAGACGACAAGATGGCGTCCCGAGCCTATGCTACCGACTTCGTTCATTAGCAAATTTTCTTGTAGCAAGGTATTTTTTACTTTCATTTCCACCCACAAAATTGCATATTATGTTGATACATTTTAATTTACAAAATTAATAATTAATTTTCTATTGCTATATTGCGCCCATGGTCGAAACTAAAAAAATACCCCAGTATTCAATATGGAATGTCAGCATACGCGGATTTGGTCATATACGGTAATTTTAGGAACCTAACCACCGTAAATAAACAGTAAATAAAGCTTTAATGTACTTTATAAAAGAGAGAAAATACACGAAAATAAAGATACATGTATTGCTAGACATTGTACATACAGTACATGTACGTATATGTATACGCTTTCGCTTAACGACCAATTCGGTTAACGACGGCACGCTGGTCCCAATTGTCGTTGTTAAACGAGGAGTACCTGTACTTCTTATGGAGTCATTGGAGGTCCTGGTTGCAGCCTTTTGAGTCACTTCACAAAGAGGCAAATTTCCTGGACCAAGACAAAGGTCCAGGCATTATGGGGTTTACTGTATAACATAGTTCAGGCTGTCTTTGCACAGAATGAGGAAATTGGAGTCTTGGCAAACTTCTTGCTAGTTTAGTGCATAACAGTGATGGTTCATGTCAGGAAGCCATCTTTCAAAGGATTAGTAATACCCATGGTGTTATGGACTTGCTCAACCAGAGTATATGACATTGTTTAATTTTATGTAGAAGGACTAAGATATGAATCTGTCACTTGTGTTCTGTACAGTTGAGACATGTGTAATGGTTATTAAAGCAATTATAACTTTTTTTTTACTTTTATTTGAACATTACTATCTTTTTATTTTCATTTACTACTACATGGAAATGTAATTACAGTATAAGCTCTTCTGGCATGAGTGGGACCAAAGACGTGCCGGAAAGGGGAAATCCCGGTTACGAGAAGGAATATTAAAAAAATACATTTATTGCCTTTATTCATAGAGTACTTAAATAAAATTCATTCAATGGCTTCACTTTTGTTGTTTATTTATTTACCAGTATATTCATATTTATTTATCTTTATCTATTTACATGAAATCACATATGTCTTTGTTTAGAATGTTTGTCTCTCTGCATTAAAAATTCATTTTGAAGACAGTGAAGAGACATCACGTCATGAGTCCCCATGTAGGTGCACTGCTCCGCAAACTTGATAAATGTTGCCAATCCTTTAGCGGCATCCTTCCACGTTACTCTTGGCTCTGGGTCATCTTCCTCTTCACTATCAGCCTCTGTTTCCTTACCATGCTTCTCCTCAATCACTGCCTGAATGATTTCGTCGTCAGTTAGTGTGGGGGTGATAGCTACGTCATTGTCGACCTCCATCCACTCCTGAAGAGCTTCATCAGTGATGCTAAGCGTAGCACTACCACACATATCCTTCAACTCAGCCGTCACTGCCTTTCTTTGTTTCACAATGAAACCTTATTACAGTGGGCACTGGGCCTGACGGAGCAGCAGGATTTGTGGGAGATAGCGGGAAAGATGCGTGCTACCTCTGGCGGCGGCGGGAGTGGCGCGGGAATTAATTTTTTTTTTCTTTTAATTTTTACATTTTTATACAAAATTGTTGTTTCCTCATGAATGATATGCCGGTTATAAGAAGGAGCCGGATACGAGAATAACGGATAAAAGAGCTTTTACTGTACAACCAACAAAAAGAACTTGGATCAGAGACCTAATTGTTTATAAATTCACTAACACATGATGAAAATTATGATAGCGTGACCCAAGTTAAGATATGGAAGGAGTCATGACTCATTTTTTTCATGCCTCCTCGTTTTCTTTTATCTCACTTTAAAGTCTTCTCTGTCAAGGACTTCCATGCATTTCATGATTCTGTAAATGGCCAATAGATTGCCTCTTTCTCTTTCTTGTCCCAGGGTTGGTAGTTCTAGTTTAGCCAATCTTTGTGCATATGTCAGTTTTGAAAGTGTTGGGGCCATCTTTGCTGTTGCTCTTTGGATTCTTTCTATTTTCTTTATATTCTTTTTCATACTGGGTGTCCATAGTGCTACAGCATATTCCAATGTTGGTCTTATTAGTGTAACTAACATTTTTTTTAACCACCTACTCCAATCTTGGTCTTGTCAGTGTAACTAGCATTTTTTTTTTTCCTCCATTACCTCATCCAAGTAATTAAAAGCCGCCTTTATTGATCTTAGTAAATTGTAGGTTTCTTTGACTATTTTGTTTATCTGCTTGTCTGGAGACATGTATTTGGTGATAATTACTCCTAGGTCCTTTTTGGAACTAACTTTCTTTACTTCCTTTGCACAGATTTTATATTGTCCTGATATTCTTTTTTACTTTTTCCAAATTCCATTATACTACATTTCTTAATGTTGAAGTTCACTTCCCACTTTTGACTCCATTCCCAGACCTTGTCCAGGTCTCTCTGTAGCGATTCACAGTCTTTTCAGTACTTACTTTCTTTAGTAGTTTTGCATTGTCTGCAAAGAAGTTCATGTCACATTCTACACTTTCATCCATGTAGATAATTTAAGGTGTGGAACTGTCTCCTTGGGTTTAGACAATTATGCCACCCACGTGGATGGATACATTTTTGGCTCTAAAACAGAGGATGTGGTAGGGGTGGAAAGGGGTTTCGATCTCATTGCTAACTGCCTATTGCCCTCTTAGTCATGTAAATATCTAAAAGGAAAGGAGGGGAGGGGAGTATACCTTGTAATATACGGCTACCTGCAGTCAACCTACTGAGCTTATCTCCTTATGTCCTCCATACATATTATTATGAACCATTCAATTATACCTATATAAGAATCACTGCATTACACATGGACATTGTAATATTGACTTGAAGAGGTGTCTCAACATCTTTGGTATTAATTGCCTTCAGAGGATCATGGGGGTTATTGCAGGAATGACTACATATCATACTGGAGATTGTTTTGTGAGACTCAATCTAGGTCTGTTTCTAGCATAATTTGTGAGTGTGAAATTCAGCTATATGGGCAAATGACACATTTCCCTGATGTTGATCCCACTCACATGGAACTGCCCTTGATGGAGGAGACAAAGAGGACACCTAGACATTCACAGAACTCATGACTGGGGCAAATCAACCAAACCTGCCAAGAGCTGTTTGGAGTGGGAAGGGTGGCTGCATGGGGTGTCACTCCACACGAGTGGAGTGACACCCCCTCCCCCACCCCAACATATGCTCTCAATTGATGATTGTGATTGTTGTTGGTTAGGCTGCAGTGCCAGTTGATTATGACATTGGAGTTAATGAAAAAACTGACCACCCTTTCAGGCTCAAGCCAGATATCCTCCATCCCAGTTATTTCATGGTAATATCTGTATACAGGTTTCCCTTGCTATTCGGTGGTTTGATATCTGATAGGCGTCCGGAGTTAAAGGGGCGACATCACCAATAACTGATTTTGAGTAAAACACGTTCAAAGTTGAACTATCGATACTGGACATTTCTCTTGACTTATTACATCCATGTTTATATGTATTTTACTTGTCTTGCGTAGCCATATACAAAAAAAAACAAAACAATGTTGTGTTGGAGAAGAAAATCATCACACCAAAATTTGCATACCTCAGTATGCAAAACAATTATGAAAATAGGAAAACCCAATTTTTTTGACATTTTTAAAAAGTCCTTTGTTCACCATAAATACACTATGAACCATTTCATTGTAAACCTAAAAACAAATTTTTTTATGAGTTTTTATAGATTGGCAATTTTAACATACCACACATTTACAGTATTTTTCCCTCGGTTCCCAATGCAAATGGTTCATAGATTATTGTCAGATAATTACTACAAACACTTACATCCTCATTTGTGCAGAGTAAGTGCCAGTGGAAGCGTTGGGAGGGGGGGTTAATCATAATCGATGATGTCCTCTTGCTCCCCGGTGGTGACGATGTCATCTTTCAACAAGGACTCTTGTCCCCGACGAAGGTCATCGTAGAAATCCTTAAATGATGGGTGAACATAATGACTTAGATCCATCACATCTTTAAACTTCTCTTTAGTCAGCTTGATTGGCTTCTTATACAGTTGCTGAAGAGGTACATCAGGTAGGAAAAACTTTTGAGCATCATACTCGCTTTGCTTCCCCTTTTGCAGCTTCACAAAGGTGGGCTTACAAGTCCCATAACCATTCTTGATTTTGAAGCCTGCCTTGTTGTCAGAGTTGACAACAAACATCTTGGCATCTTTGAAGCCAGACCCTTGCACCCTGGCTTTAGTTACATGCGCCTGTTGTGTGCCAAAGTCAAAAAAGTTTTCTTGTGTCATCTTGACAATCGTGAACAGGTTGGTTTTCCTTGCGTCAGCCATTAATTGCATGTAATGATCATCACTGTACACAAATTTTTTTAACCTTCTGCTCTATATTGCCAAAGTTCCTATCACAAGGCAGGTATGAATGACCTGGTGTCATAAAAAAATGCTCCACTGACGTAAAATGCCTACTGTGAATAAGCCACGTGTACAATAAAATCACATTAAGGTTTTTGTTCTGTCCACTGCAGTTGTCACTAATAATTGCTAACTTAGTGACAGTGTCAGGCACAAAATTATTAATGAAATAAAAAAGGCAATTTGCCACCTCACATGAGCCACGCTTAGCTACTGTCTCATTCCAGCAGAACACCCTTTGTTGGCTTTAACATTGTGGATACTAAAATTATATGTCCATAATTTGCGTTTATAAAACTGCAGGCCACCACTTAACTTGGGTGTGGGCAGTGCCTGTTGCAGGTCCATTGTAATAACCATCAACTCACTATTCATATTTTTTTTAAATTCTTTATAATCATGTGACCTGCATTAGCAGTTGCCTTGTGCACCATTAATTCACAATCGATGTCCTCGATTCTAGCAGCATCATTGTCTTTATCCAACTGTCTTTTTTCCATGGCAAGTTTGTCACACAGATTACATGTATCTGACTTTGGGGGTTCAAAACCTATGTTAAATTCATTATTAAATACCCGTTCATAGTAATCCTTGGAGACAGCATCATTTTCACTGTTTTCCTGTTTCATTAATTCCAGGTAACTTTTGTACAAAGAGCCAAGATTAACACCCATGGGGAGATACTGGCGATGTGGGCTTTTAGCTCTCGAGTAATGACTACTGTCTGCAAACTGTTTATATGGTTACGGACACTCTGCTTCCTGTCTTCGCTTATCTTATTCAGAGGAGTATGCCTACCACACATGTCTGGTGCCAGCACACCAGTTGGTGTAACTTTCTTCATGGCATTACGGACACGTTTGTCTGTAATGTCATGAATGCTTAAGAAAGCCTTACGGCACACTTTAATATCGGCATGGCCTACCTTCACTGTATACAGAAAATTACGTGTCTGCCGACTGGGTCTATCCTTCACACGACTTCGTTTCACTTCCACCTCAGTAATACAACCAACAAAGTATACACTCTGTCCATAATGGTCCTTTAAACCCCAGTAACTCTTAAAAATTTCCTTCACATTTTCCTCACCAACACGAGTATAGCACTTATCCTGACATTGGCAGGGAGGGCCAACCTTGCGTTCCCTGACCACCTGTTGCCTTCTACGACTAACATATGTCTGTCCACAATTCCTTTTCAGTTTGGCATCTGCCTGTTTCCACTCTGTATCACTTCTTTTTCTCTTCCTTGTAATCTTAGGAACCTTGTACTCCACTTTGCTATGACTAGATGCCATTTTCACGATGTAAAACCACCAAAATAATGGCAAAAAAAGTTAAGAAAACACTTTGTTTCTCCATGTGGGTGCCGGCCATTTAATACTACCGTGCTTGTGCGCTACGCAGGCTATGGTTGGTTGAGCATGAAACTATAAACATGGCTGGATGAAAGGGAGCTACTCGTTGGCTTGCGCACCATGGCCATGTTCGCCCTTTACTTCCCAGAGGGAAAACCTGATACCAAGAAATACATGTGAAAATCTATGGAGTGCCACCCTTCTGTTCAGTGGTTTTAAGGGTCGATATTGCTTGGCCAGTATGTGGAAATCATAGAAAATGGATTTCTTGATAATTTTCTAGGGCTAACTCCAAATTGTTGATTTGGCGATGTTGACCCTTTACCACCGGATGCCTCATATTTCGTTTATACGATCCTTTTGAATTTATACCACTCGCTGGTTTTTCAATTTAGGCATCTGATTATATGATCACCAAACTGTAAACAAATACACTGCAATCGCAGTGCCACCCATACTCCATCGGCCACCTATCGAAACTCGTTCCCACTCTTTCTTCAGTTGTGTTTACTCCCTTGGCCCGTGTTTCAATGTCTGATTTGTGCTACAATTTCACCTTCACTGTTGCTTTTATGAGAGTAATACATAATGTGAAGGCTTCCAAGCGGCCTGCAACAACTACTATCGTTGGAGAAAAAACTTGAAATTGTTTAGTGCTATGAGGGAGGTGAAGGGGCCAACTCCATCTCTAGATTCATGCAGTTGCCCTTATCAACTGTCTCCATAGTAAACAAACAAGGAGACAGTGCAAAGATGCTGATGAGGCAGAGGGAACCAATAATGGAGGAAATGGAGAGACTCTTAAACACTTCAGTACAATTAACATTGTGGCATGCAGCATTGGCTTCCATATGTAATTTGCATCATACTACATGCATTATAAAATATAAAGTCACTGCTGTATTACTTAATCTCTTACTCTGAGTAATAATATACACAGAAAATATAATCAAACCAATTTACAGAATCTGAGGGTAACTCGTTTACAACTACAAAAAAAATATAATCAAGACGCCAATGCTGGCATCCTCATATACTGTACCTACTTGCACCTCATGATGCCTATGTAGGTGTCATTGTGCCAAAGTGGTTAAGGCTGTGGATTGATGACCTGTCTTGTTCCAGCAATTTTCTTTCCACCTTCCTTGTGACAATGAAAGTCCTCTCGACGTATAATGATCTATAGAAGAAGGGATATGAAGTTAAGGATGGGTCAACTTTCAGTGCCCTACACAACATCAAGATGACTGGTGAGGCAGCAAGTTCTGATGAGCCTGCCACTGTAGCATTCATACCAACACTGAAAAAACACATTGAAGAGTGTGGCTACAGTGCCAAACAGGTGATAAACCAATATCAGACAGGCCTATATTGGAGAAAATGTCAACCAGAACCTTTATTGCTAAGGAAGAGAAAACGGCACCAGGATTTAAAGCATCCAAAGACAGATTAACCCTGGTGCTGGGTGGTAATACAGCTGGGGACCTGAAGCTGAAGCCTTTACTGATCTACTGCTGTGAAAACCCAAGGGCATTTAAGGGCTATGTGAAAGAATATCTCCCAGTGATATATAGATCCAACAAGAAGGCCTAGATGATGTTCTATGAACCAGCATTATGTTGCAAATTATTTGTCCTCAGCATTGCTTGACTATGCTGCCGAAGAAAATATTGCCAACCATTTCCTCCTGCTGGTTGACAATGCCCCAAGCCACCCAACAACCATGGAAGATTGAACAGACAACATAGAGGGGATGTTTCTGCCCAAAAACACGACAGCATTCATCCAGCCCATGGACCAAGGTGTGATCGCCACTTTCAAGGCGTATTACCAGCGCTGCACAATGAGTCAGCTGATTAACATAACTGAGATCCCAGACAAACCCACAATCAAGCAGTTCTGGGCCATTTATAATATAAAGAATGCCATTGA
The DNA here is from genome assembly GCF_046742065.1 of Oratosquilla oratoria. Taxonomy (NCBI): domain Eukaryota; kingdom Metazoa; phylum Arthropoda; class Malacostraca; order Stomatopoda; family Squillidae; genus Oratosquilla; species Oratosquilla oratoria. Next base: position 7,782,611 of record NC_134798.1, read on the forward strand.
CAATATCAATGCAGCATGGAAGGAGGTGACAGAAAAAACTATGAATAGCTGCTGGAAGAGACTGTGGCCCAGGTGTGTCAAGCCAGCTGACAACTTTATTGGATTTCGTGGTGTGGCACCCATTTGTAAGGACCTGGAAGGTATGTGCAGTGCGGGATTAGGTAACTAGTGGTACCGGCATTCTACAGAGCCCCTTTTTCTGCTCTTTCCAGTGAATATAGGCCTACTGGGGAAACCACTGTATCCTCTTTGGATGGCATGGAAAAAGTGTTGTATATCTCTCAATATAGGCTAGGCCAAGGCTACTCTTCCCATTAAATTAAATCCTAATAAAACTAAAGTTTGCTATCCAATTGTTTGTTATTCAATCTGGTTTTCAGGAATGTAACCCAATCATATAGTGAGGGAAACATGTACTGTTAGAGCTGAACAAGCTGTAAATATGTGTTTGATCATGATTGAGGTAGGCTGATACACTAAACGTATGTCATCTCTTGCATTTCCTAATCTGTCCACCATTGTTTATTGGTTTATCTTTGAAGGGTGGTTTTGAATGACCTGGTGCTTCTGTGGCCTTTTGTTCCTAAACTTGTTCTGCATTATTTCATTGGGACAGTACATGCTCATGGGTAGTAATGAAACAAGTTTTCATTTTTGGTAATTTCATGTAATGAAACAATTTTTAATTTTTAATGACCTGGTGCTTCTGTGGCCTTTTGTTCCTAAACTTGTTCTGCATTATTTCATTGGGACAGCACATGCTCATGGGTAGTAATGAAACAAGTTTTCATTTTTGGTAATTTCATGCAATGAAACATTTTTTAATTTTTAGTAATTTCATGCTGTCTTGTCGCACTGCATCTGACCCAGGGCAGTGGACAAGATGCAGGGATGACCCATCATCCAGGAGGTGCCAAGATAAGATGGAGGGAAGAGTGGAGTATGTAGGGGATGGAAGGGGTGGGAGTGGTTTATGCCTTTTTTTTTACTACCTCCCTTGTAAGGGGGAAAAAGCCTTTGGTATATGTATGTATGTACTTTATTCATTTATTTATTTGTTTACCTGCATCAGTATTTCTTTGGGAAGGAACCTGTGAAAAATTTCTTTGAAGATTCAGTATAATATTTTATGCCACACAGTGCAAGTGTCATATTTATAGGGACTGAAGTGAAAAGCCACAAAACCTGAATTTGCCTCACTTGGAGCAGATTATATGGGACAAATTGTAATTGATTCTGGCTAGTCTGAAAATTTACTGAAACCTAAGGTTACAACAACTAAACTTGGCCAAACCAATAAAAAAAAGATCATAATGATGAACATATGAATATACATGCAACACAATTCACTAAAATGCGTGAATGTAAGATTTTACAGAAAATCACTCGAGAAGTAAGACAGTATGATCCAAATGTTTTTGCCTATTCAGACATCTTCAGGGAATACAGAATCAGACATCTTCAAGGAATAAAGAATGACAATGGGTAGGAACATATATACAGAAAAGTAATAGGCAAGACAGGAACATGGGAGGTCACACAAGACAATTTCTCACCAAAGCATATCAGGATGGGGACATGCCATGGGCTGCTACATAATCAACAATTTTCTTTACAGTGAAATGATAAAGTTTATATAAGCCTAAACTTACATTCATAATGTTATCAAAAGAATGTTTAATAAGACTGGATTCAATAATATTTCTATCCAACATAGAACTGCAAGAGACAATTTCTTTGGAATTATTCCAATCAGTAGCATGGTTATGGTCTCTTACGTGTACAAAAATCCCACTGGACAATTGACCTGATCTCACACAATACCTGTGTTGATTAATTCTAGTAACTAACTCTTTTTCCTGTTTGACCAATGTAGCATTTATCACATTTAAGAAAAGGAATGCTGTAAACACAGCCTACCCCATCACCTGGGAAATTTTTAATAAGAATGTTTTTAATGGAACTTGTATTCTTAAATACCACATTGATGTCAAACTGTCTAAGAATCTTAGGAAGACTTATCAAGTTCTCATGGAAAGGAAGAACTAAAAGGTTTTTGTTACAAAAGTTATTCCTTTCCCGAGAAATGTCATGGTAGGACCTCTTAGCCATTTTATGAGCCTTATCAATCAAATATTTTGGATATCTCAAGTCTGATGCAATGTCACAAATTTTCTTCAGCTCATCATCCAAGAAATCAGGGCTACAAATTCTGTAAGCCCTGAGAAACATATACAAAAAGACTGAAATTTTTGTTTTTTCATGATGAACTGAGTAAAAGTAGTCATATGACAGGACATTTGTCCTTTTTCTGAATACATCGTACTTGAAACATCTTTCACTTCTGTGTATCAAAATGTCCAAAAAGAGTAACCTGTTATCTTGTTCTATCTCAGTAGTGAATTTGATAGAAGGAACTAAATTATTCAAATTAACAAGAAAGGAGTCTACATTGAGGTCAACAGGCCAAATGCACAAAATGTCATCAACATATCTTTGCCATATGATGTTATGGGGAAGTATACCAGGCAATAACTCTCTTTAAAAAAATTCCATGTATAAGTTGCTTAATACTGGAGATAGCAGGATACCCATGGCCTTACCAAATTTTTGCACATAAAAATCACCATTGAAAATGAATTTGGAATCTACTACACATAACTTGATCAAATTAATGATGGTGTTAACAGGGAGTGGCAAGTCATGTTTCAACAATTCTTCCAGGTATAACAATAAATTATTTAATGGAACCCGGGTGAAAAGAGACATAACATCATAACTAATTTAAAGTCAAAAGCAATGTCAAGACTACTCAACTTATCAATAAGATCAACGTTGTTTCTTATGTGGGAATTAGAAATTGTACCTACAAGGGGACTCAAAATGGATACCAGCCATTTTGATAACTTGTATGAAATGGACCCGGTGGAACAAATAATGGGTCTGACAAGATGTCCCGTTTTGTGGGTTTTAATCAACTCGTACATGTAAGGCAGGGATGGAGACTTGGTGGAAACAAGTTTAATAAGATGGTCATGTCCTTTCAAATACTTTTTTAGTTTTAAGTTGAATTCACTGTTTACTGCCTTTAATGGATTATTACTAAAATTTGTGTAAGTGAAACTAGCACCCAGTTATGTTTCCATTTTCTCAATATAATCCACTTTGTTTAAAATTACATTGATCATGTAGCAGCCCACGGCGTGTCCCTGTCCTATGTTTTGTTGAGAAATTGTCTTGTGTGACCTCCCATGTTCCTGTCTTGCCTATTACTTTTCTGTATATGTTCCTACCCATTGTCATTCTGTATTCCCTGAAGATGTCTGAATAGGCGAAAACGTTTGGATCAGTGTGTCTTATTTCCTGAGGAATATGAATATACATAACAAAACATGAGAAAAGGAAACCTTATCTGGCAAGCTAGAGTTGGGTGGTTGGAAGCAAAGAAATGTTCCTCAGTTTTTCACTGATTTTGCATGCATCTATCTAGACTTAAGAATAACAAAAAAAGTAGTAAATGTTGCTACTCCTTGCTCCCTTGCCCATTTGTTAAATGATTTTAGTCTTCATTTCACTTTTGTAATTTCATTTCATGATGCCAGGATGATAGTCATGTTTATCTTTACTAGCACTTTGTGTATTTTAACTCCATCCTTATTTGAAATTCCTGGGTGCTCATCCCCATCTTTTTTCCATCTACCACCAGAAACAAAGTTGCCATCACCTTGCGGATCTGAGCTCATTCATGTGAATGGAGCAGAGAAAAAATAAGTAAAAGAACATAGCAGTATGTGTTTATGCAATAGTGACATGTATGGACTGAAAAGAAAGGGTCATCATATCATAATGATGGTGGACAAATTAACAGTTAAGGTAACTGTCAACTTGTCCAGATGTGGCACTCCATACATTAACCGCTTCAGTATGATGGTGCCTATATAAGTGTCATGAGGTGCTAGTAGGTACATGAGGATGCATTGGCATACCTCATATATTTTTGTAGTTGTACATGAGTTACTCCCAGATTCTGGGAACTAGTTTGATCATGTTTGTGTTTATTACTCAGAGTAAAAGAGAATGAGTAGTACAGCAGTGACTTTATATTTTATAATGCAAGTAGTGTGATGCAAATTACATATGCTGATGCTACGTGCAAGAATTCGAATCGTTAATCACAGACATTTTGATGCAAAAAGCAAGTTGTGGAATTTTTGGAGGTTGCCATGAAACATTTATTAATGAAACATCACATAATGTGATGTACTGTTTTCAAATACTTGTTCAACATGTGTGATACTATTTTCATAAACTTCAATTAATTATATGTATCACCCTGATGAAACATCAATTAATTATATGTATCACCCTGATGAAAGCAGGTAAGGCACCTGGTCTGGATGGATGCCATGCAGAATGTCTAAATAAAGGAGGTACAGTGATGATGGACTGGCTGGTGAGGTTATTTAATGTTTGCTGGAGAGAGGGTAGAGTGCCGGAGGACTGGAGGAATGCCTGTATAGTTCCACTTTACAAGGGAATAGGGGACAAGTGTGAGTGTAGTAGTTTCAGAGGGATTAACTTGTTAAGTGTAGTTGGAAGGCTCATGGGAGGATCTTGATTGAGAGGATGAGGAGAGGAACAGAGGGAGTAATTGGTGAGGAACAGTGTGGATTTAGGACAGGTAGAGGTTGTGTAGATCAGATCTTTGTGGTAAGACAGATATGTGAGAAAGCTATAGGAAAGGGGAAGGATGTTTTTTGGGCCTTTATGGACCTGGAAAAGGCTTACGACAGGGTAGACAGAAAGGCACTGTGGGAGGTTTTGTGGATATATGGGATAGGAGGAAAGCTTCTCGGAGCTGTCAAGAGTTTTTATGAGAGTAGTAGAGCTTGTGTCAGGATTAGAAATGGAGAGAGTGAGGGGTTCAAGGTAAAGGTGGGACATCGTCAAGGATGTGTTATGTCACCCTGGCCATTCAACTTATACATGGATGGGGTAGTGCGAGAGGTGAATGCAAGGGTAGTGGGTCAGGGGTTGGAGATGGTTAAAGAAAATGGAGAAAAGTGGGAGGTGAGCCAGCTGTTGTTTGCGGATGACACTGCGCTTGTGGCAGGATCGGAGGAGGGATTGAGGAAGATGGTGACAGAGTTTGGGAGAGTATGTGATAGAAGAAAGCTGAAGATAAATGTGGGTAAAAGGTGATGAGATGTACAAGGGGTGAAAGTGGCAGTAGTCTGGAAGTGAGCATTAAGGGAGAGCGACTGGAGGAAGTGGATAGTTTTAGATACTTGGGTGCAAATGTGGCAGGAAAAAGTGGAGTGAAGGTGGAGGTAGAATGTAGATTGAGAGAAGCGAGTAAATGCCTTGGTGGATTAAAAAGTGTAATGAGGGATAGACATTTGGGAATGGAGGCTAAGAGGAAGTTGTATTTACCTAGTTGTATTTTGTGGGAAGGGGAGCTATGTTCGTGGTGTCCCGCCTTTGTATCTCGCAGTGTCTAGTTTGCTTTTAAACTCATGAATGGTTTTTGCGCATACTATTTCATTGTCCAGTTTGTTCCAAGTGTCCAAAACTCTATGAGGAAAACTGTTTTTCTTCAGTTCTCTTCTATAGCTATGTTTTTATTTTCTTTCCATGTCCTCTTGTGTTTCTTTTGTCCCAGTTAAGTAAGTTCTCACTATCGAGTACCTCTGTGCCTTTCATGATTCTGTAGATGGTCAATAGGTCACCTCTCTCTCTTCTTTGCTCCAGTGTCGGTAACTCCAGTTTAGCCAATCTCTCTTCGTATGATAGGTTTGCAAGTGCAGGTGCCATTTTTGTAGCTGCTCTTTGGATTCTTTCTATTTTCTTTATATTCTTTTTGGTACTGGGGGACCACAATGTCGCTGCATACTCTAATCTAGGCCTTATCAATGTAACCAATATTTTTTTCATCATGTCTTCGTCCAAGTATGTAAACGCCACTTTTATTGATCTTAGCAAATTGTAAGTCTCCCCGACAATTTTGTTAATCTGTATATCATAGGACAAGTCGTTCGTGATAATTACTCCCAAATCTTTTTCGGATCCTACTTTCTTTACTTCTTTGGTTCCAATTGTATATTTTCCTGATATTCTGTTTTTGCTTTTTCCAAACTCCATTATGCTACACTTCTTAGTATTAAAGTCCACTTCCCATTTCTGACTCCAGTTCCATACCCTATTTAGGTCTTCTTGCAGTGCTTCACAGTCCTCATCAGTTTCTATTTTCCTTAGCAGTTTGGCGTCATCGGCAAAGAAGCTCATGTAGCAGTTCACGTCCTCATCCATGTCATTCATATAGATAGCAAACATTATTGGTGCCAGCACAGATCCTTGCGGTACTCCACTGATCACCTCTTTCCAGTCTGAATATTTTTCTCTGAGCACTACTCTCATCTTTCTACCAGTCAGAAAGTCCTCTATCCATTTTAGTAGGTTTCCCTGTATTCCTCCTATGTGTTCCAGTTTTTTTAGTAGTTTTCTGTGTGGTACTTTGTCAAAGGCTTTTTGCAAGTCTAGGAATGCACAATCAGCCCATCCATTTCTTTCTTGCACTATGTCTATTAGTCTTGAGTAAAAGCATATTAAGTTTGTGGAGCATGATCTTCCTTGTCTGAATCCGAATTGTCTTGGGTTTAATATGTCATTGTCTTCCAGATGTTTTACCCATCTATTCTTGATTATTTTCTCACAAATTTTGGCAATGGTGCTTGTTAGTGATACTGGCCTATAGTTGGTGGGTTCTTCTTTGTTTCCTCCTTTGTGTATTGGTACAATGTTAGCGTTTTTCCAGTCCTCGGGTATCTTTCCTTCTTTGAGTGAGCTGTTTATTAAGATGTGTATTTTGTCTGTTAGTTCTTCTTTGCACTCCTTTAGAATCCAATTTGCAATACCGTCCGGGCCATGTGATTTTCTGACATCCAGCCTTGATAAATGTTCTGATATTTCCTTTAGTGATGCTGTAAACTCATTCATGAGGGGAGATTTCTTGTTTTTGTCTATGTCACAATTCGGTATTTTCTCTCTGGTGAAAACAGATTTAAAGTGATTGTTCATGACTTCGGCCATCTCTAAATCTTCTGTGTATTCTATGTTTCCTTGGCATAGTTTCACCAATTCCTGTTTGTTTTTAAGTTTACCATTCACATACCGATAGAATAGTTTGGGTTGCTCTTTGCATTTCTCTATAATATCCTTCTCATGGTTCCTTTTCTCCTCTCTTCTCACATTAACATACTCATTTCTATAGTTAACATAAATTTGCCATTTGCTTTGTTTTTTGTCTTTTCTCCACTTTTTCCAAGCTTTGTCCCTTCTGTCTTTTGCCTCACTGCATCTTTTGTTGAACCAACATTTAATGTACTCTCTCTCTCGCTTTTGTCTTGGTACATGCCTGTTTACCCCTTCATTGTAGTTTTCCATCAATATATTCCATTTCTCTTCCACTGCTGTTTCTTCCCTGTAAAATATTTCCCAGTTTGCATTCCGGAAGAATGTCTTTAGTTTTGTAAAGTCTGTTTTGTTGTACCTCAGTCTTCCTTTCCTATGCTTTTCGTTCCTCTCTATGTCTATTTCTTCCTTTAGTATAGTTTCGATGAGTACATGGTCACTCTTTCCAATTGGTGTCTCATACTGGACTTTATGCACTATTTCAGGCTCTGTTGTAAATATTAGATCTAGTTTCGATGGCTCTTCATTATTTCTGTACCTTGTGTTTTCATGGACCCATTGGGTCATTGTGTACTCCATGGTCATATCTAGCAGTACATTGCCCCACGAGTCATCTCCTCCTTGCATTGTCATGCTGTCCCAACAAATTTCTTTGCAATTGAAGTCCCCCATAACTACCAGATTACCCTTACCCATTAGTATCTCATTGAGTGATTTTCTTGTGTCATCTAGCATTTTTTTATGTTCAATTTCTTTCCAAGCGCTTGTTTTTGGAGGCACATAAGTCACCACAAACTTTCTACTTTTCATATTCTTGCCTTCGACTTTTATCATGATCAATTCAGCATTACCTTTGCCCTCTGCAATTTTTGTCACCTTTAGGTCTTTCTTGGCCAAGAACATGATTCCCCCTCCCTGTTTCTTGTCCCTGTTTTTTATCCAGTAGTTGTATAAACCTTGTCCGATAACAGTGGATGGTATTTCACCTCTTAGTTTAGTCTCTACAATTCCCATTATGTCTGGTTTTGCTTCTAACAGATAATCATTGAGTTCGTTCAGTCCCGAAATTAGTCCGTCAATGTTGGTATAGGCCACTTTTAATTTTCTTCCTTCTCCCTGGTTTCTTCTTCCCTTGTTTTGTTCTTTTATGAAGGAGTGATTGTGCCAACAGCACTGTATGGGGCAGAAACATGGAACATAAGAGAGGAAGAGAGAAGGAGTTTGAATGTGTTTGAGATGAGGTGTCTGAGAAGTATGTTGGGGGTTACTAGGCTAGATAGAGTGAGAAATGAGGAGGTGAGGAGGAGAACAGGGGTGGAAAGGGGGTTGGGAGATAGGGTTGATGAAAGAGTATTAGGATGGTTTGGACACATGGAAAGAATGAATGAAGAAAGACTAGTAAAAGAGGTATGGAAGGCAGATGTGTAGGGAGTGAACATGAAGGGACGTCCTAGGATGAGATGGATGGATGGGGTGAAGGGGGCTTTGGGGAAGAGGGGAATGTCTGTTGAGGAAGGACGGGAGAGGACAGAAGACAGGGGTGAATGGAGAATGGTTGTATATGGATGATGCTGTGATGCATGAGGTGGAATGGGCGGGGGGGATGGGGGGTGAGGTAGTATGTGTGAGCAAATTTTGATGCAGCCCAAAGGGATTTCTCCCCGTCTTCTCCTTTTATGCATGGGGGGACGGAGAGGAGGGGTCGCCGATTTAATGAAGTGGCCTTGCTGTGGATGTGCTGTGTCTTGCGACACTGCTTCTGACCCAGGACAGTGGACAAGGTGCAAGGATGACCTGTCATCCGGGAGGTGCTAAGATGAGAGGGAGGGTGGAGGGGTGTGGAGTGTATTTAGGGATGGAATGGGTGGGAATGATTTTATGCCTTTTCCTTTTTGGCTACCCCCCTTGTAAGGGGGAAAAAGCCTTGGTATATGTATGTATGTATGTATCACCCTGTATGCAAATTCATATATGTGTGGTGAACCCATTTCTACCAAGTCACTGTTTCATGCATAGAAATTGTTATGTGAGTTGTGTGTGGTAAAGCATGTGACATGGTGCACTCATTTTGTGCCAAACTCGCTAAGTCAACTGGACCAGCCATCTGATGAATAGCCTTCGTGCAACATACTGAATTAGTATTGCATAGGCAGTCATAGTGCTTGGTTGTGCATCTTTATCGCCACACCTGTTGTTCTTGCTGTGATTTGTGTTTGTATTTATTTATTCACTTATTTATTTGTCTTTTTTCCATTGAGCATCCTTTGACCTGAACGATTTTAATTTTATAACAAAATCTGGAAGTTATTCAGAGCATGTTGTATTTCATTACCAATAACTAGCGCTTCTGTCTTTAGGGACAACATCTCACTATAGAAATGGTTATAGAGGTAGTATATACTTATACCAAGGGAGGTAGTCAAAGTTAAAAGGCACAATTCCACTCCCATTTCACCCCCATTCACCACCCCTCCCTCCTCCTCATCTTGGCTCCTCCTGGATGACTGATTATCCCTGCATCTCTCCTATTGCTCTGGGTCAGAAGCAATGCAGCAAGATACAGGTAGTAAAGGTAGTAAAGAGATAATGAAGAAGAAGTTTGAGGAGGTTAGCAGAAAGGAGGGACAGTGGAATTTAGAAATTATCACATTTCTTCTTTAAATAAAGGTCAGTCTCAAATCTTAAGATAATAAAATGTAACTATTCTGCATAAATCTATCACTAAAATTCCTGAATTATTTACAGTCAAATGTTGCTTAATGAGCACCTCGCATAAAGACTGATTTGGATAACGAGAAAAAAAAAAAAAATTACTCGCTCAATGAGCGTTTCATGATTTTTATGCCTGACTTGAAGGCTCCATTCTACCTATCTAGCCATGAGTCATGAGGAGCATCTCCTTGTGACTTGTGGCTAGCTTGTTCCTGTCTGCTTCTCAGGCAGTGTTGCCACTGCTAGAAATTCTCTACTAGATCTTGGATTTTTTACTTCAACCTTGGAGTCTTAAAGTTTTTTACTTAGAATCCAGAAAATCTTGTAGTTTTCAAGTAATTCGGCTGATGATTGCATAGAAAATATCCAGTATTATACACCCGCAGCAATTTCAATTATAAAACCATGGTTAACTATTATTTGAATTATTCTGCCAGTATCACTAGACAGCTTTCTTGTGAAAAAGGATTCTAAAGAAAGTGCTAGTTGTGGCAATGTTTCTAAAAGATTTAAAGCTAGTGAGTCAGTTGAGACTAGTATAGCAGTGAGTCAAGAGGAATCTCCCTTGTTGGAAGATTCTTCTCCTTCACATCAATAATCCTTCCCCCTGTCTTTGTCTCCCATGCACCAGGAGCTACCTTCTTTTCCCTGCATATTTTTTACATATTCATTTCTTTGATATATGTTTGCCACTTACTCTTTTTTTTTTTTTCATCTTTTCAAAGCTTTGTCTCTTATCTTTATCCTCACTACATTTTTTATTGTACCAACACTTCATGTACACCCTTTCCTGCTTCTGCTTTGGTACATATTTGTCTATTCTCTCTTTATAAATTTCTTTTAATATGTTCCATTTCTCTTCCATCTTTGTTTCTTCATTTAAGAAGTTTTCTCAGTTTATATTTTGAAAGAATTTTCTGAGTTTCTCAAAATCTGTTTTGTTGTACATTAGTCTTCCTTTTCTATGTTTCTCATTTCTTCTCAAATCAATTTGTTCTTTTAGTTCAAACTCTATTAGTATGTGGTCACTCTTCCCAATTGGTGTCTTGTATTCCATTTTATCCACAATTTCAGGCTCTGGCATAAATATTAAATCAAGTCTTGACGGTTCTTCATTGTTTCTATGGAATTTTCCTTTACCCATTGAGTCATTGTGTATTCAATGGTTATATCAGTAGTATATTTCCCCAAAGGTCTTCTCCACCTTCACTGTCATTTCTTCCCAACATATTTCTTTTAAGTTAGTCACCTATAATTATTATGCTTCCTCCTTTCAGTAATTCAATTAATGCATTTGTGTCTTCCAACATTTTGGAATGATCACTCTCTGTCCAAGAGTGTGTTTTTGGGGGCACATATTACTACAAATTTTCTACTTTTTGTGGTGCCGTCAGTATTTGTTTGATTGACACCCAAGAAATACAGTGTTATAAATGATAAATATTATTGTCTTTCAATTGATGAATGGAAGGGCACTCACTTGCAGTACACTCCAGAAAAAACACAATTAAATGAAAATAATATTCCTTTAAAGTTTCTGGCCCTACATTTTCATGTCATTGTTTTCAAATTTTATCGTAATCAATTCCTCAAGAGTTTTTATGAGAATAGTAGAGCTTGTGTCAGGATTGGGAATGGAGAGAGTGAGTGGTTCGAGGTGAAGGTGGGACTTCGTCAAGGATGTGTTATGTCGCCCTGGCTGTTCAACTTATACATGGATGGGGTGGTGCGAGAGGTAAATGCAAGGGTAGTGGGCAAGGGATTGGAGATGGTTAAAGAAAATGGAGAAAAGTGGGAGGTGAGCCAGCTGTTGTTTGTGGACGACACTGTGCTTGTGGCAGGATCGGAGGAGGGATTGAGGAAGTTGGTGGCAGAGTTTGGGAGAGTATGTGATAGAAGAAAGCTAAAGATAAAAAGTAAGGTGATTAGATGTACAAGGGGTGAAAGTGGCAGTAATCTGGAAGTGAGCATTAAGGGAGAGCGACTGGAGGAAGTGGATAGTTTTAGATACTTGGGTGCAAATGTGGCAGGGAAAGGTGGAGTGAAAGTGGAGGTAGAATGTAGATTGAGAGAAGCGAGTAAATGCCTTGGTGGATTAAAAAGTGTAATGAGGAATAGACATTTGGGAATGGATGCTAAGAGGAGACTGTATGAAGGAGTGATAGTGCCAACAGCACTGTATGGGGCAGAAACATGGAACATAAGAGAAGAAGAGAGAAGGAGTTTGAATGTGTTTGAGATGAGGTGTCTGAGAAGTATGATGGGGGTTACTAGGCTAGATAGAGTGAGAAATGAGGAGGTGAGGAGGAGAACAGGGGTGGAAAAGGAGCTGGGAGATAGGGTTGATGAAAGAGTATTAGGATGGTTTGGACACATGGAAAGAATGAGTGAAGAAAGACTAGTAAAAGAGGTATGGAAGGCAGATGTGTAGGGAGTGAACATGAGGGGATATCCTAGGATGAGGTGGATAGATGGGGTAAAGGGGGCTTTGGGGAAGAGGGGAATGTCTGTTGAGGAAGGACGGGAGAGGACAGAAGACAGGGGTGAATGGAGAATGGTTGTATATGGATGATGTTGTGATTGCATGAGGTGGGGTGAGGTAGTATGTGTGAGCAAAATTTGACACAGCCCGAAGGGATTTCTCCCCGTCCTCTCATTTTATGCAATGGGGGGACGGAGAGGGGTGGTCGCCGATTTAATGAAGCGGCCTTGCTGTGGATGTGCTGTGTCTTGTGACACTGCTTCTGACCCAGGGCAGTGGACAAGGTGCAGGGATGACCCGTCATCCAGGAGGTGCTAAGAAAAGAGGGAGGGTGGAGGGGTGTGGAGTGTATTCAGGGATGGAATGGGTGGGAATGATTTTATGCCTTTTTCTTTTTGGCTACCCCCCTTGTAAGGGGGGAAAAAGCCTTGGTATATGTATGTATGTATGTAATTCCACATTATTTTTTCCTTTTGTTATCTTTGTCATATTTAAGTCTTTCTTAGTCAAAAACATCATTCCTCCACCCTGTTTCACCTTTCTATTTCTCATTCAGTAGTTGTATAATTCTTGTCCCACAGTATTAGGTGGTAGTGGACCTTTTATTTTCATCTCCACAGTTCCAATTATGTCTGATTTCTCTACTGCCAGATAGTTGTTTAATTCATTTAGTCCTGAAATCATGCCATATATGTTGGTATACATTATTTTTTTCCTTTTTAAGGAAAGACTAGATAAACAATATATGAGTCTAGAGGTACCTTTAACCAGGTTAAATACATCATGGTTGAAAGATTTATTTGAAATCTAGTTATTAATTAGTCTGTTGGCTCAGGTCTCTTTGGCAGGAGACCTGTAGCTAGTAAAGAATACATTAGTAATCTTAAGTGAAGAATATATACAGTATTGCAAGAGTACTGTATGTTATAATTACATAGCTTTATTTATGTAGTTGTTGTATACAGGGTTGGATAGGTATTTACTTGATTGTATTTACCCAATTATAGCATAGTATACAGGAAAGGAGCAATGCTTGTGAGGGCCTGTCTCGTATTTTTCAATTATCATACCAAGCTTAAAATTATTTTATGGTTCCAGCTTGGCTATATCTTCTTATTTTTGTTATCATACTTAAATTTAGATTCATGCTTTAAGAGTTTCCTCGTGTCTACTAGGGTGTAAATTAGTTTGGCTACTGGCCTTTTTATCTTCTTGATCTTGTTTGTAGCTCACTCTTTGTGGGGCCATACCATTGATGCATATTCTACTGTAGTCTTGGCTAGATTAGGGTTTCTGAGTTTTTTCTTCATCTCTTAACCCATACAGTATACTGAAATTTCATTGTAATGTTCTGCAACAATCCATACATCTTTCCCACAATCTTACTGATATGTTTGTAAGGTGACAGATTGCGTTTTATCAACACTCAAATTTTTCTCTTTTGCCTATGTAATGGATTCAATTCCCAAATAATAGTTTAGAGATGGTCTTTTAGAGCAATTGCCCATTTCCAGTACTTTTTTTTTTTATCTATTTTTATTTATTTTTCTGCATTGAAATTAATTTTCCATTTTTGGCTTAATGCATGTAGCTATAGTGTTTAGATCTTTTTGCAACAGCTGACAGTCCTCATTTTTCACTCCCCTCATGATCTTTGTACCATTAGCAAACATGCTGGCATAGCTTGTACACTCCTGCATGTCAATAATATTGATAAGAAACATTATAAGTGCTAGTACCAAACCAGAATGCATCCCTTGCATATATGGAAGGATGTGCACTTTAATTTATTTATTCATTTGTTTGTTTGATTAATTTCTATGGTGGGATCAGCAATAGGTACTGCTATTTCTGGTCCAGTGAGATGAACATTGAAGAGAGTTATCTTTCTGTCACCCATCATCAAAACTTATGAATACCTCAACCTTTATCTGAAGGTGCAGCCCAGAGGGGTTTGTGCTCAGTCTTTAGAACAGGCCCAAGTTCTGTGTAAACTTTGTATTTACCTAGTTGTATTTTACGGGATGGGAGCTATGCTCGTTGTGACCCGTTTTCGTATCTCTCCACATCCAGTTTATTCTTGAACTTGTGTATAGTTCTGGCATTCACTGTTTCACTGTTTAGTTTGTTCCAGACATCGATCACTCTGTGCGGGAAACTGTTCTTTTTCAGGTCTCTTCTGTAACTGTCCTTCTTTAGCTTCTTATCGTGTCCTCTTGTTTCTCTCTTGTCCCATTTCAATAGGTCATCTCTATTGAGAACTTCCATCCCTTTCATAATTCTGAAGATGGTCAACAAGTTGCCTCTTTCCCTTCTCTGCTCCAATGTTGACAGCTGTAATTTCTCCAATCTTTGTTCATATGTCAAATTTGATAGTGTGGGTGCCATCTTTGTTGCTGCTCTTTGGATTCTTTCTAATTTCTTTGTGTTTTTCTTTGTGCTTGATGCCCACATTGATATATCATATTCTAGTTTTGGTCTTATCAATGTAGTAATTATTTTCTTAACCATCTCTTCATCCATGTAGTCGAAGGCCACTTTCATTGATCTTAATAAGTTGTAAGTCTCTCTGAATAATTTATTTACATGTTTGTCAGGTGTCAAGTCACTTGAGATGATTACTCCTAGGTCCCTCTCTAAGTTTACTTTCTTTACTACTTTGTTTCCAATTGTATATTTTCCCAAAACTCTATTTTTGCCTCATCCAAATTCCATTATGATACATTTCTTGATGTTGAAGTTCATCTCGTATTTCTGGCTCCATTCCCATACTTTATCCAGGTCATCTTGTAGCGATCTGCAATCTTCTTCTGTTTTCACTCTCTTGAGTAATTTGGCATCGTCGGCAAAAAGAAAGAAAAAAATAATAATAATAATGTAACAATTTACTCCTTCGTCCATATCATTTATGTATAAGGTAAACATTAAATTAGCCACAACAGAGCCTTGGGGGACGCCACTTTTTACATCTTCCCATTTCGAACTTTTGTCTCTAAGTACCACTCATTTTTCTCCCAGTTAAGAAGTCCTTCATCCATTCCAATAGTTTACCTTGAATTCCTCTAATTTTTTCCAATTTTACTTGTTAATTTTTTTGTGTGGTACCTTGTCAAAAGCTTTCTGCAAATCCAGGAAGGCGCAGTCTGCCCATCCATCTCTTTCTTGTATTATCTCAATTAGTCTCAAGTAAAAGCAGATTAGATTTGTGGTGCACGATCTTCCACTTCAAAAACCAAATCGTTCGGGGTTTCTTATTTTGTTTTCTTCCAAGTGTTTGGTTCATCTGTTCCTGATAATCTTTTCACATATTTTTGCTACTGTGCTTGAGGGACACCGGTCTAAAGTTTGTAGGATCTTCCCTGTTTCCTCTTTTGTGTATTGGTACTATGTTTGTATCTTTCCAATCTTGTGGTACCTTTCCCTCTTTTAATGAGGAATCTATTATCTGTCAGTTCATCTATACACTCTTTCAATATCCAATTTGCAATTTCATCTGGTCCGTGTGACTTTCTGATATCTAGTCTTTTTATTTGGTCTCTTATTTCCCTCTGTGTTATTTTTATTTCCTTCATAATGGGTGAACTTTCTAGTTGTTCATCCTCCCCGGGTTGTGAGCTCTCAATTGTAAAAACAGACCTGAAATGTGTGATCATAACTTCTGCCATCTCTGTGTCGTCCATGTACTCTTTATCTCCTTCATGCAATTTTACTGTATCATGCTTATCCTTTAGTTTGTCATTTATATATCTGTAAAAGAGTTTTGGTTGATCCTTACATTTGTCTATGATATCCCTTTCATATTCTCTTTTTTCTTTCCTGCGTATGTTTACATATTCATTTCTAAGTTTTTTATATGTTTGCCATTTAGATGTTTTCCTATCTTTTTTCCATTTTTTCCAAGCTTTATCTCTCCTGGCTTTAGCCTCACTACATCTTTTGTTGAACCAACATTTTATATAAATTTCTTTTTGTTTCTTTTTTGGTACATATTTGTTAACTCCCTCTTTATAATTTTCTTTAAATATGTTCCATTTGTCATCCATATTTGTTTCCTCTTTAGAGAACCTATCCCAATTTGCGTTTTGGAAAAATTTCCTTAGTTTTACAAAGTTCGTTTTGTTGTACATAAATCTTCCTTCTCTATGTTTATCATTTCTATCTATGTTGTTCTGTTCTTTTAATTCAAACTCTATTAGTATATGGTCGCTTTTTCCAATTGGTGTTTTATACTCCATTCTGTTCACAATATCTGGTTCAGAGGTTAATATTAAGTCTAGTGTCGATGGTTCCTCATTGTTTCTATATCTAGTATTCTCCTTAACCCATTGTGTTAGAGTGTATTTGATGGACATATCTAGTAGCATGTTGCTCTAGAGTTCATCTCCCCATTTAACTGTCATTTCTTCCTAAATTATGTCTTTTGCATTAAAATCACCCATGATTACTATGTTTCCACCTTCTTTCAGTAACTCGTTTAGCACCTTTATTGTTTCTTCCAATAATTTTGAATGTTCACTATTGGACCGTGCATGGGTTTTTGGTGGTACATACACTACTACAAATTTTCTGCTTTTCATCTTTTTGTTGGCAATTTTAATCATAATTACTTCTGTATTTCCCTGACCTTCGATTATCTTTGTCACATTTAAACCTTTTTTGGTCAATATCATGACACCTTGCTTATCAGTTCTGTTTTTCGCCCAGGAGAGCTGACAATTGTGACTACTCCCTCTCTCCTTTTGTTAGTTGGTGACAAAGATACAAACTGGCAGTGAATTACTTAAAGGGAAATGATCCATTTACAAAAACAAGAGAAGAGAAGAATCTTGGAGTGATGATCATGAATATCTTGTCACCTGTCATATCTATTGATGAACATAAAAGTGTCTTTTTCTCTTTATGGATGAGGTGATGAAAAAAAATATATAGAATGCCTGATATGCTTGGTAATTTAAATATGTAGCAGTGGTGCAGTTTTCACATCAAGTAAAAAATATAAACAGGATTCAAAGAGGAAGTATCAAATTGGTTCTAGCATTGTAGATAGAATGTATGAAGAGAGATTCAAAACACTGGATTTGCCATGATTGAAAGAAATAAGAGAAAGAGGTGACTTGCTAGTAGTGTTTAGATCTTGAAAGGCAGTAGATGAAATTGACACATAATTTCTTGCTCTAGGACAAAAAAGAGCCGTGAGGTATTGGGAATAAACTGAAAATACCACATGTTTAAGGGTTCTCAAGAAAGTTTTCTGTATTGATGAATGAACTTAGGAATAATGTACAAGTTAGAATAGTCCAAGGTAAGACCATTAGATTAGCTACCTTCCTGTAAATTACAGATAGATATATACACAACACAAACAGCAGTCTAGCATTCTTCCCAGAGATGTCTGTTTTAGGAGTGAAGATTGTTACTGGCTACTTGGGATATGGGGTAAATGGTGCAAATGGACAGAAGCTAATGGAAGTGATAGCAGTAAGAGGAAGATGGGTAGAGTATTCTAGGGATTTGTTGTTGTTGTTGTTGTCGTTCCCTAGACTGTCTGTCCGAGCAGTCTCGTCTCCCCAAGGAAGGCCACAGCCGAAACTGGGTTTTCCCACAAATCCTTTATAGAGTGAATGTTGTGTTGTTTGCGTGCATGATTGTGTATAATGCAGTCTTCCATTATGTGTTGTATGGTATGGGGTGAAGTGTTACATCCTGGGCAGCTGTTCACAACACGGTCGTCCAGCCTCTTCTGGTAGCTTAGAAGTGCTGGGTGGTGACCGCATCGCAGTCTGGCCAAGTGGATTCTGTCCTTACGTGGGAGAGAGGATTCAGAAGGGTGGATATCAGGGGGTCTGGCATGCAGCAGTGTGTTGTCTTTCAGTGTGTTAATGGAGCGGTGAGTGATATGATTATGAATATGTTTCCGGAGGCTGGTATTTGGTGGTTGTGGAGGAAGAGAAGAGAGTATCTGTGTGTAATAAAGGTCTTTGGGTGTAGTTTTAATGTTTCTTGGTGTGTGTGGGTGTTCTGCTTTGTAGTGTAGCGGGTGTGATGTGTTTGTGGTGGCTGCAGCAAGTGTTTGTGTGCCTCTCATGTCGAGGTGGTCCTTGACTTTGAGGACTTTTGTTTCATGGTGTAAATGGTCTGTAGGTGATGTATTTGTGCAGCCTGTAATTGTTTTTAGGGCTTTGTTTTGTATGATTTGAAGGGTGTTGTGGTGTGTCTCACTGAGATTAGGAGCCCATGCAGGACTCGCATAATTCATCACTGAGCGTATGCATTGTTTGTATATTGTTATATTAGTTTCTTTGTTTTGTCCAAATGTTGTTCCAGTGATTGACTTAAGTGCGTTAAGTCTAGGTGTGCATTTGTTTTTTATGTTTGTGAGGTGTTGTTTGAAAGACATGGATGTATCGTATGTTACACCAAGAATTTTCGGTGTGTTTGTGTGTGGTATTAGAGTGTTGTTGATGTAGAGATGAGGTATGTATTTGTGTTCTTTTGTCCAGTTGGTGAGAAGTGTTGCTGTAGATTTGGTTGGAGCTATTTTGAGTCTGTTTGTGATGAACCATGTGTTGAGTGTGTCAAGGTAAGGCTGGATTATTTCTGCAGCTTTGTCTGTGTTACGATGTGTGCAGGTGATTGTTATGTCGTCTGCGTAGGAAGAGATTTGTATTTCTGAGGTGTCTGGCGTGGGTAAGTCATGCATGTATAGATTAAATAATGTGGGGGATAGAACTGAGCCCTGTGGTACTCCGTTCTTAATGTTTCTGATGTGCGATGATTGGCCATTATATGACACATGAGCATTCCTGCCTGCCAGATAATTGGCCAGCCATCTTTTGGTGTTATTGTGCATGTCTGTGTTATATATTTTATTTGTTAGGTTGTGGCGGGGGATAGCATCAAAAGCTTTACTAATGTCCAATGTTATAAGAAGTGTTCTGTGGTGGGGCCTATCTGAATTGATGCCATCTAAAATTCTTTGTGTGAGGTTTGTCAGAAGAGTGTTTGTGGAGTGTAGTGGCCTAAAACCGTGTTGTGAGTCAGCAAGGGGAATATATGGTGTGACAAGTTTAAGTATTAGGCGTTCAATGACTTTAGAAGGGGTGCAGAGAAGTGTGATTGGGCGGTGCGATGTTGGGATTGTTGGGTCTTTGTTCGGTTTTGGAATGGTGATTATTTTACCATGCTTCCAGATGTCGGGTATAGTGTTGTGTGAATAGCTGTAGTTTGCAATGTTTGTGAGTGCGTGTATACCTTGTGGTCCAATGTGTTTTAGGTGGATGTTGCTTATGTTATCAGGGCCACAGGCAGATGAGTGCTTGAGACTATGCATTATGAGTTTTGTCTGACTGTCTATGAAGGGTGTGTAGTCTGAGTCTGTGGGAAAGTCTTTCTTACGTCGAATGGTGCGTCGGTCGTCAGGGTGAGATGTAAGATGGCTCGTCTGTGCAAAATGACGTATGAGTGCGTTTGCTTGTTGTCTGTTTGAGGGTAGATTATCTGTTGTTGTGTCCAGTGATTTGTTGAATGTAAAGGAGGATATTGTGGCTGTGGAAGATGCCAGGAAAATGACTGATGGGAGAGGAGTATGATAGGCTTATAGGGAGAAAACATGAAGAGATGAAAACTGGCAAGACACATAGGTTAGATCAGTAGTTCTTAACCTTTTGATTACTCCAGACCCCCAATAGATTGCCCAATATGGTCCCATGTCCCCTTCACTCGACTGTCAAATTAATCATCACCATTCCTAATTGTTGCCAGTATGACTTCCAAATATGTCAATAGCTTGTCTAACAACCTATGTTTCGCTGTGCAGGTGTTCTTTTTAACCAGTCTTGCCATATCATATTTGGATCTAAGATGAGTTTCCCCATTTTTTATTATGGTTTAAAGTCCTCTTTTTATTCTGACCTCATTTTTCTGCCTGTCTGTCATCCATTTGGGAGTATTACTATTCTTCTGTATTGATTTGGGGGGAATAAATTTATTTTGTGCATTTAGAATTAAAGCTGTTAGGTTACTTTGCATTTCATCCAGATTGCTGACTGAGCTGTTGACCTCGTGCTTGTAAGTGACTTGACCCAAGATACGCATATTACCTACTGTGACCTGACACCTGATTATGCTAATGACGTCCAGGCTTACCATGTGTCTTACCCTGTCACAGCCCCCTGGGTTGGTCTCATAAAAGCTGGCTCTCCTGAAGTCTGGTACCAGAAAGTTATACTATTTACAGTGGAACCTCACTTAACAAGCATAATTTGTTCCCAAATCTTACTTGTAATGCAAAACACTCATTAAGTGATTTTTTTTTTTTTTACATAGAAATCCATGTAAAATACAATAATGTGTCCCATGATTAAGAAAAAATACCCAACAATAATATGTAATAATGTCTAAGTAATACTTTTTTTTATTAATATAAAATAAAAAAAATTAATGTACAGTAAATGAACCTGTGAAAGAATAAATAATTAGTAAAATAAGATAAATACTGTTACAATTTAAGAAAAAAAGAAGGCAGCTCCTGGTGCAAGGGACACAGAGACAGGGGAGAGGATTATTTGGGTGAAGGAGAAGACTCTTCCACCATAGGATACTCTTGAGTTGCTGCTATAATAGTCTGGACTGACGACTTACTAGCTTTAAATCTTTTAGAAACAGTGGCACAACTAGCACTTTCTTTAGAATCCTTTTCCACAAGAAAGCTGTGTAGAGACATTTGTTTTTGTCTATGCTTCAAAATTTGGCAAAAATGCCACACATCATTATCATTAAATGAATTTGTAGCGCACATAGACATTGCCTTATCAGGGTGATACTTCTCAATGTACAATGAAACAGTTTCCCGTGCTTTAAGCATCTCCCTTATTGCACTGGAAGGTTGTTACTCTTCTGAAGCTGTTACCTCTTCCTCCCTTGACAAAATCTCCACAACTTCTTGCTGTGAAACTAAATGCAACTCCATAAACTCTTTGCTGGTCAGCTCCTGTCTATGCTCTTTCACAAGATCATTGATGCTGTTGTTATCCACCTCTACCCCCATGGTCTTGGCCAAAGACACGATCTTGTCGACTACAGGCTCCACAGCCACTGACTCAAACCCCTCAAAGTTGCATTTGACAACACTGTTCTGCCAAAGCTTTTTCCAAGCCAAAATAAGGGTTCTCTTGGTGAACCCCTCCCATGTCCTGATGACCATCTTGAGGCAGGCAACAATGTGGAAGTGGTCTTTCCAATCCAAAACTCTCAGAGAGTGAGATTGGTCGCCACAGTCACCTCAAAACAACACTCGAAGAGTGCTTTGATGTAGATTTTCTTAAAGTTTGAGATGACTTGCTGGTCCATAGCCTAGAGTAAAGAAATGATGTTGGGAGTTAGGAACTGGCAATGCCTTCTTCTCCACTGTTATATAGGTTCACTTTGGCATCTTCCAGAAAAGACCTGTCTTGTCACAATTAAAGACTTTCTGTGGCAGGTAACCCTCAGAATCCGCAAACTTCCTAAAGACACTGATGAAGTTCTCTGCTGGCTTTGTGTCAAAATTTACTGCTTCGCTGTGACTCACAACGCTGTGGATACCAGTTCTTTTAAACTTCTCAAACCACCCATGGGTTGCCTTGAATGCTTCTTCTTTGTCTATTGCTGTTCCTGGCATTTTCTTAATAAGGTCAGCAAAAATGATTTTCACCTCAAATTATGCTCTCGTTAATAGTGTCACCTTGTATTTGATTCTTGTTGATCCATATGAGAAACTGTCTTTCAACATCGTTAAGTATATGTGGCCATTGCATAGATATTCTTGTCACTCCTTTTGAAGCATCTGTCTCCTCAATCTTCTCCTTGTTCTTGAGGATAGTGCAAATTGTTGATATAATCTGATTGTATGTATACCCACTCCTCGTTTAACGACCTACTCGGTTAACGACAACTCGGAGTAACGACGGGCTTTATGACGTCGTTTAACGTAAATCTCCCGAAGTTACGACGTCGTGTACGATAATTAAGTTGGCTGAGGCAAATTTGTATAATGTTATAAATGAACTTGTACGGTGGATATTAGCTGTGAGGTAAAGTGTTCTGAAGCTTAGGTCTACATTACCATCCTGCAAGCTGCAAAAACTACCTGGGGTACAGTATATACCGGTAGTGGTAAATTTTTAGTTTCGACCATGGGCGCAATATAGCAATAGAAAATTAATTATTAATTTTGTAAATTATAATGTATCAACGTAATATGCAATTTTGTGAGCGGAAATAAAAAAAAATGCTAAAACAGATTTCGTAAGTAACGAAGTCATGTCGGACGAATGGTACACCATGTTTGTTATGCTAGATGCCGATGTCGAAGAAATGAAAGGATGATAAATTAATTCATCTAACCTAAGCTAAACTAACCTAACCTGTGTTTAATAAATCATTACCTGCAAATTAAATGTCATCCGGCTCGTCCTCGTCGTCGTCGTGAGAGACGTTGGCAGACGACAAGATGGCGTCCCGAGCCTATGCTACCGACTTCGTTCATTAGCATATTTTCTTGTAGCAAGGTATTTTTTACTTTCATTTCCGCCCACAAAATTGCATATTACGTTGATACATTTTAATTTACAAAATTAATAATTAATTTTCTATTGCTATTTTGCGCCCTTGGTCGAAACTAAAAAAATAACCTGGTATTCAATATGGAATGTCAGCATACGCGGATTTGGTCATATACAGTACTTTTAGGAACCTAACCACCGTAAACAGTAAATAAAGCTTTAATGTACTGTATAAAAGAGGGAAAATACACGAAAATAAAGATACATGTATTGCTGGACATTGTACATACAGTACATGTATGTATATGTATACACTTTTGCTTAACGACGGCGCGCTGGTCCCAATTGTCGTCGTTAAACGAGGAGTGGTTGTACATACTAGGTCAACCATGCTCACACCTCGTTCTCACTTCTTAGTGATTTTATGTTTCACTTCTATGGTGATTTGTCTTCTCATGTCCCTGTCTTCTTGAGTTTTTTTCTTTGGGGGCATTCTTAAAAGGGTTAAACTTTGCACTGGCTAAAAAAAATCACTAATGCATCTGGACACACATTTGGAAAATGTACACTCACAAGCAACACTAAGATGCTGGCAGAACAAGTGGTAAACACAGACTGATGGCCAAGCTTCCTGGTAACATGAACAAAATGTTTACTCCCTATATGTGTGATACATATATAGCTCTCATCACTGGCTTCATACTGAATGTATATAACAAATTGATCTATGACACATTATTTCACCACTAATCAACATTAACATTTGTTTTGTATCCAATTGTGTTTCATGATCCACTTAGTTACCACAATGTAATTACACTATGGTTGGAAAATATCCAGAATTACGCCCACAGATAATTTTGTTACAAAAACATGTTTTCTACTGTTTTGGACAACTAAGATAGTTTTCCTCTATGATACTTTCATTGAATATGTATTTTTGAGTGTGCACCCCCTACAATTTTACTGGTAAAATATTCCATATAGAAACTGGGTTTTATACCATTGTGGACAATTCTGTGACTAGTTCTATGAGAATTCTGTTAGAAATGCCTAGTTTTCGAGGTATGCCACCCCCTTCCCCTTCATAGTTTTGGGAGCAAGAGCCTGAGAGCTGGGAATCAGGGGTTTTGGGTGGGGAAGTACAAGATGAGTGGGTAATTCTAATCTAACCAACTAAACCAAATCTAACCTAGCCTACCTAAGCCCACACATGCATAACCTAGTAATATAGCCACAGTATTCAAACTAAAGGCAGGAGTCATGGCTGATATTCCTGCACCACATCTAAGAAATTTTGTTTGGAATAATCAGAAGACTTTACATGAGTAATGGGACTTGTGTGAGGGTTGGGAATGTAGAGAGTGAGTTATTTGAGGTGAGGGTGGAGTTGGATCTGGGTTGTGTGATGTCATCATGGTTGTTCACTGTGTATATGGATGTGATGAAAGAGGTAAATGCAGGGCTGCTAAGCTGGGTATGGAGTTGGTGTGTGAGAGTGGAGGGACATTGGAAGTGAGCCAGTTGTTTTTGGATGACACCATACTTATGGCTGAGTCAGAGGATAGACTGAAGCAGTATGGGAAGGTGTGTGAGAGGATCAGTCAATAAAATCATTGCTCCTGGTCTCCCTTGCCTTCAGGTAAATGGCAATGGCCTTTGGGCAGGTCCACAAGTCACTCAGCAAAGATATATTGTGTTGTCTAAGGATTGTTAGTGTGGGGTATTGTAGTATTTACATAGTTGTATTTACCTAGTTGTATTTTGCAGGAGAAGAGCTATGCTTGTAGGGACACGCAGTTGTATCTTTCCGCATCCAGTTCTTTCTTAAAGTCGTGTATTGTTTTAGGACTCACTGTTTTCTTTCAATTTATTCCATGTATCTGTCACTCTATGTGGAAAGCTATTCTTTTTCAGATCTCTTCTGTAACTGTCTTAAGTTTTTTCTTGTGTCCCATTTTTCTTGTGTTTCATTGTGTCCCATTTTTTCTTGTGTCCTATTTCTACTGTCCCATTTAAGTAGATCATCCCTGTCAAGGACTTCCATCCCTTTCATAATTCTATACAGTATATGGATATAAAATTGCCTCTTTCTCTTCTTTGCTCCAGAGTTAACAAGTTTAGTTTGTCTAATCTTTGTTCATATGTCAGCATACTGAGTGTTGGTGCCATCTTTGTTAGTGCTCTTTGAATTCTTTCTAGTTCATACTCTAATTTTGGTCTTATCAGTGTAACTAGGATTTTCTTCACCATATCCTCATCCATGTAGTCAAAGGCCACTTTCATTGATCTTATTAAGTTGTAAGGTTCTCCAACTATTTTGTTTACATGTTTGTCTGGTGTCATGTCATTTGAAATGATCACTCCTAGGTCTTTTTCTGAATTTACTTTTGTAACTTCTTTTGTCCCAATTTTGTATTTACTGGATATTCTATTTTTGCTTTTTCCAAATTCCATTATACTACATTTTTTAATGTTGAAATTCACTTCGTTCTTTTTACTCCAATTCCAGACTTTGTCCAGATCTCCCTGAAAAAATTTACAGTCTTCTTCATTACTCACTCTATTCAATAGTTTTGCATCATCTGCAAAAAAGTTTATGTAGCATTTAATTCATTCATCTATGTCAATTATATAAATAGCAAACATTATCAGAGCCAATACAGAGCCTTGGGGTACTCCACTTATCATGTCTACCCATTTTGAGTTCTTTTCTCTATCACTCATTTTTCTTCCTTTCAAGAAGTCTCTCATCCATTCCAATAATTTTCCTTGTATTCCACCTATTAATTTGATTTTTCTTAATAGTTTTTTGTGTGGTACTTTGTCGAAAGCCTTTTGTAGGTCCAGGAAGGCACAATCTGCCCAGCCATCTCTTTCCTGTATTCTATGTCCTCTGTGTGGTGATTGCATTTGGGGCTGTTTGAATCTGTGGCCAGGCATATTCTAAAGACACAATGAAAATAAATGTGGGTAAAGTAAGGTTATTAGATATATTGTGCAAGGGGTGATGGTGGTGGTGGGTTGGAGATGAGTTTAAAGGGTGAAAGGCTGGATGGAGTGGAGAGGCTTAAATATTTGGGGTCACACATAGCAGGGATTGGAGGTGGTGAATTATAGAGTACGTTAATGTTTGGGGGGATTGAAAACATGTTAGAAATAGTTATCTGTGTATGAATGCAAACAGGAGTTTGCACCCACAGTGCTGTGTTGGAGAGGGTGGGGGACTTGGAATATGGAGACAGAAAAGTAAGACTAAGTGTGCGTTAGATGAAATGTTTAAGAAGTATGGCAGTTGTTGCAAGGATGAATATAATAAAAAAAAATGGGAGTGAGGTAGAGGTTGGGATGTGGAAAGAGCGGAGTTGCTCAAAAAGTGCTAAGGTTGTTAAGGCACATGGAAAGAATGAGTGAGGAAAGACTACAAAAAAGAGTGTGGAAAGCAGAAGTGGTTGGAGGGAACTTGAGTGAAAGACCAAAAAGAGGTGGATAGGTGGAGTGAAGGGTTATTGAATATGAAAGGAATGTTTTTTCAAGCAAGAGAGAGTACAGAAGGTAGGGATGAATGGATAATAGTTGTAAATGAATAAAAGCAAGTTCATTGTCTGAAGGGATGATTAGGGATGATTTTCTGGTTTGCTGCATAAAATTCTTTTAGTGGATAAGGAAGAGGAGGGTGGGGTTCATTATATAATTAAGAAGTGGGGATAAACCAACTCCAGTTGTCAAGCCCCGCTATGGAAGTAGTACCATTCAACATAATAGTGCTTCATATCCATGAGGTACTATGATGGGAGGGACAACAAAGGGTTTTGGATGTGTGTAGGGTGTGTGTGTGTGCTTTGACGCAACCACTTCTCTTGTAAAGGGGAAAAGGGCTTTTGATATATGTATAGTATGCATGTACTGCGAGACTGGGTTTCCTGTTTGTCAAATACAAGGTGAGATTATTTTTATTCATTTTTTCTTATCCAGTTATACTAGGAGCCATCAACTTGTCCCATATAACTTAGGACCACTGGTTTTTACAACCACTTTGTGCTATTATTTATGTAGCAGGCAGTGTAAAATTGTCTAAAAAAGTGAATTTGGTTCAATTAGCACAGCACAGTAATGCATGTACTTATTTACAAGTATGAAAAAAATTGTAAGAGATGGATGAAATACTTGAAGGAGAAAGGAAAGATGGTTGACAATTTGGATTTGGAAAAGGAAAGTTTTGTGAAGTCAACAAGCTAAATTTTTATTTAAGAGTGGTTGATATGCTCATGAAAGAGATAGGTGGTTTGTGTATAGGTGGATCTGGAAAAGGTATTCGACAAAGTGCCATGAAGGTAGAGAATATAGAAGGCCTCTACAAACTTGAAATTGAAAGATGAAGGAGATTGTAAACTGATGCTGGAAGACCTAGATAAAGTTCATGAATGGATCCAGTAGTGGTAGATGAACTGTGTAACTATGCCAAAGAGAGAGAGAGAGAAAAAAAACAACAATGATAAATAGTCAAAGGAGGAAAGTGATTCAGGGATTTTAATCAGGAATGATCTATCACTAGAAAGTCATATAATCTAGTATATTCTTGTTGAAATAGCTTATGAACATTTGGAGCTTTTATTGGTCCAACAATATCATTATTAAACAAATCTTGTATTAATTTTATTTGGGTTTAGAAATGACACACAACATCCATTTTATATTTTGATGTTAAATAGCTTCACACATGTTTCTTGTCTCTATATGTCATTAGGCTTCTTTCCCCTTATAACTTTTTCATAGTTACAAATATTATTTTAGGGATCAAATGATGATCTTACAAGATGGACACAAGAAACAATTGTGTAGTAGCTGCCCACATTCAAAACCCCTCAACATTATTGTCACCTGACAATGCCTGTGAACCAGGCCCAAGATACCTCTGTTGTAGGTATTTCCTCCACCTTTTTATTTTAGGAGAGCTGACAACCACTGGTCCCTTAATTGTATTATGACAAGATAGTGACAGAAAATCCCGCACTAATACAATATAGACTACAGTTCAGTTTCTTTCCAGAGAGCTCTATTGTAAGGCCTAAGTATCATTGCCAGCTGCTGTAATTATCTAATCGTATTTACCCAATTGTGATGCATGAGAACAGCTATAGTTGTAAGGTCCCATCTCATGAATTCCATTTATCATACCTTACTTTAAGTTCATCTGGTATTTGTCTGCACTGTATAAACTTTTAGGCCATTCCATCTGTATGTAAAACTATTTCTTGATAACTTTGAGGATATATATATATATATATATATATATATATATATATATATATATATATATATATATATATATATATATATATATATATATTGAAGCTTGTGATTATATCCTCCTGAGGTTCTCCTGCCCCATGCCAAGAGATCATCTCTGTCTAACTTCTCACCTTTTAGGGCCCAAAAAACTTCAATAAAATGGCCTCATTATCTTTGGTCTTTCAAAGATGGTAGTACCATTTTTTCTAGCCTTTCATTGCTGTGGGGCAACAGGTTTCCAATTAGGGAAGCTTGAGGCAGTAGTTACTAGTATTTTTTATATAGTTTAATTTTTTTTTTCCAGCTCTACAGACGAGTTTACATCATAATAGCTGTGTCAAGGCCCAGGTTCCATTTGTTGGGCAGTGACGTGTTACGCAAGCTGCTTTAAGGACCAGAGTAGCACACATAGATCTTGCTTCACAGTAGAGGTACAATGTGATTTACACTTGATTTTCATATAGAGGGCATTCATGAAGTTTTGATGGATGCTGATCATGCTTTAGTGTTCCATAAATTTTATTATGGTTTGTCAAATATTTTTTAATTAATAGATCTAAAGCTTGGCTTTTTAAGACTTGACTTCATTGTCAGGTTATTTTTCAGAGCATATTGCATTTTATGAGTAAATAATTTTCTGCAATACAATTTTTTTTCCGTTTTGATGGATTATCATTAATATCTAAATTTTTTATAATTGCCAGAACAAGTGTATAATCTTGAAGAAGAATAAAACCAGTAACGTAGACATTTGGTCTTTAAACTGCGTCACTTTCTTTTCAGTTTTGTTATTTTAGATTTTATTCTAAGATTTCAAGTGTCATTTTTTCTTCAATAATGCATTTACTCTGCAGGATCTTGAGATGATGGACGGACGCCTATGTCAACCTTATGAAGGCCAATTGATCAAGTTCACTAATGTAGTTAAGGGCTGGCAGGGGCGATGGTTCTTTCTGCAGCCTGAAACAGGTCGACTGGAATATTACCTGGTTAGTGTTATTCTTGAATGTGCTCATAATTATTGGATCTTACATGAAGCCACTGAATAGGTAAGGGTTGTCTCATACAAAGAGAATTATATAACATTTTGTAGAATGAAATGGTTAAGTGCAGCAACACTTCTCAGATAGGCTTCCTGTTGTGGTGTGGAAGTTTCTCTTGGCAGATTAAAATCATCTGGAATTGGCCATACTGAAACTTTGTATGGGTTAATTATTATAGTCTTAACCATGTAGAAGAATGAAGGTATATCCCAGCTGAATGAAATTTGTCATTAGCTAGAATGAAATCAAGTACATTGATACTTTTTATTGGGTTAAACACTTTGAAAGAGGCATTTTTTGTGCCCCCCTCAAAAGATAGATATATAGAATACAAAAAAGTGACTTATATGGAGTATAATTTTTTTTTTTTTCACATCTTGTTTACCATTATTTATGAATCAAGATGGCTGAATAAGGGAAAAATATCCTCACCCCCTTCATTCTTATCACACTTGTCTCTTTCACCCCTTCCTGCTTAAACCACATGAAAATTGCACCTCATTTCTTCCCTACCAGTAATATCTCTGTCCCCAATGTCCTCTCATGTTATAGATTAACTCAGTTTGTTCATTTTTCTCCTGCTGGCTCTGTCATCTATCCACATTTTCTTCTGTTCACCATCCTGACTGATCTTTTATAGCTTCATTCACCTTATCCACTTTCTCTTTCCTTGGTCTTCCCCTCGCACCTTCAAAGATATCTATCTATATACCAATGACTTTTCCTGCCTTATTATGAAGGTAGCCAAAGTGAGAAGGTATATACCCAATCTCACCCATTTCATCCCCACCCATTCCACTTCCATCCACCACCCTTTGCTCCCTCTCACTGAGCTTCTCATGGATGACAGGTCATCCCTGTATCCCGTCCACTGCCCTGGGTCAGAAGCAGTGCAGCAAGATGTAGCACATCCACAGTAAAGCTGCTTCACTTATTGTTGATCTCCACTCTCTGCCCCCTTATACATACATATACCAAAGGCTTTTTTCCCCTTACACGGGGGATAGCCAAAAAGAAAAAGCCATAGAAATCACTCCCACCCATTTCATTTCCCATATATTCCACTCCCCTCCACCCTCCTCCCTCTTATCTCGGCACCTCCTGGATGACCGGTCATCCCTGCATCCTGTCCACTGCCCTGGGTCAGAAGCAGTGTCGCAAGACACAGCACATCCACAGCAAAGCCGCATCATAAATTCGGCAACCCCCCCTCATGCAGAAAAGGAGAAGACGGGGAGAAATCCCTTTGGGCTGCGTCAAATTTTTTCTCATACATACTTCCTCACCCCCCATCCCCCACCCACTCCCCCTCATGCATCACAGCCTCATCTATACACAACCCTTCTTCATTCACCCCTATCTCCTGTCCTCTCCCGTCCTTCCTCTACAGACATTCCTCTCTTTTGTAAAGCCCCTTTCACCCCATCCATCCATCTCATCCTAGGACGCCCCCTCATATTCACTCCTTCCACCTCCGCCTTCTACATGCTGTGTCAAAATATCATTCACACATAACCACTCCCTTGCATCACAGTATCATCTATACACAGCCATTCTCCACTCACCCCTATCTCTTGCTTTTTTCCTTCCTTTCTTAACAGACATGCCCCTCTTGCTTAATGTGCCTTCCACCCCATCTATCCATCTCATCTTCTGTTCCCCCTTCATGTTCATTCCATCCACCACTGCCTTCCACACCTCTTATACTAATCTTTCTTCACTCATCCTTTTCATATGTTCAAACCATCCTAATACTCTTTCATCAACCCTATCTGCTTTCTCCTTTTCCACTCCTGCTCTCCTCTTCACCTCATTTCTCACTCTATCCAGCCTTGTAATCCCTACCATACTTCTCAGACATTTCATCTCAGATACATTTAAACTTTTCATCTCTGCCTCTTTTAAATTCCATGTCTCTGCCCTGTACAGTGCTATCAGCACAATCCATTCTCAAATGCCTATTTTTCATGGCACTTTTTAATCCCCCAAGGCACTTGCTCCTCTCAATCTACCTCCACCTCCACTCCTCCCTTTCCTGCCACATGCAACCCCAAGTACCTAAAGCTATCCACTTCTCCCAGCCTCTCTTCTTTAAAACTTACTTCCAAATTGTTGCCTTATTCTTCCCTGGTACATCTTATCACCTTGTTTTTACTCACATTTACCTTCCCAAACTCCATCACTAACTCCCTTAATCCCCTTCTGACCCTGCCACAAGTGCAGTGTCATCAGCAAACAACAACTGGGTCACCTCCTACTTTTCTCCATTTTCTTTAATCATCTACAATCCCTTTCTCATGACCCTTGCATTTACCTCCTGCACCACCCCATCCATATACACATTGAACAGTCATAGCAACATGACACATCCCTGGTGCAGTCCCACGTTTACCTCAAACCACTCACTCTCTCCATTTCTAATTCAAAGAAAGGCTCTACTCTCATATAAACTCTTAATTGCCCTTAACAGCTTCCCCTGATCCCATATATCTGCAAAACCTTCCAGCAAAACTATCTACTCTCAGCTATTCTCATAGCATAACACCACACATGGAAAGAATGAGTGAAGAAAGACTAGTAAAAGAGGTGTGGAAGGCAGATGTGGAGGGAGTGAACATGATGGGACGTCCTAGGATGAGGTGGATGGATGGGGTGAAGGGGGCTTTAGGGAAGAGGGGAATGTCTGTTGAAGGGGGACGGGAGAGGACAGAAGACGGGTGTGAATGGAGAATGGTTGTATATGGATGATGATGTGATTGCATGAGGTGGAATGGGCAGGGGGATGGGGGGTGAAGTAGTATGTGTGAGCAAATTTTGACGCAGCCCGAAGGGATTTCTCCCCGTCCTCTCATTTTATGCAATGGGGGGACGGAGAGGGGGGGGTCGCCGATTTAATGAAGCGGCCTTGCTGTGGATGTGCAGTGTCTTGCGACACTGCTTCTGACCCAGGGCAGTGGACAAGGTGCAGGGATGACCCATCATCCAGGAGGTGCTAAGATAAGAGGGAGGGTGGAGGGTGTGGAGTGTATTCAGGGATGGAATGGGTGGGAATGATTTTATGCCTTTTTCTTTTTGGCTACCCCTTTTGTAAGGGGGAAAAGCCTTGGTATATGTATGTATAACACCACCTTAAGTTAATTTTTTCTCCTAGCCCCAACTATGCTTTAGTCCATTCACAAGTCTTATAGTTATTTACTTTATAGTATTTGATAACTTCATGCAGTCCTCAAACATCTTGATTCCACTGCTTCCACAATACTTTCCTCCCAAAAATTCAAGTAATTTGACTAATACAGGAAGATAATTTACTTGACCTCTTAGTTTCTATTGTTGACTTTGAAGTAGTCTCCTTAGTTGTGTATACAACAGTCCCATATATTTTTTTTTTTTATAATTCATGCATCTTTAAAAGTATTCCAGCATGATATTCTTGAGCACTTCCTGTGATTCTTTCTAGATTTCCTTAACCCTGTCAAAGTTATAACCATATAGCTGGAATTTTAATTTCTTCACCACTTGTTTCTGGAAAATTCTTATGACAGGGTAGACAGGAAGGCACTGTGGAAGGTATTGCAGATATACGGGATAGGAAGAAAGCTTTTAGGAACTGTCAAGAGTTTTTACGAGAGTAGTAGAGCGTGTGTCAGGATTAGAAATGGAGAGAGTGAGTGGTTTGAGGTAAAGGTGGGACTTCGTCAGGGATGTGTTATGTCACCCTGGTTGTTCAATTTATACATGAATGGGGTGGTGTGAGAGGTAAATGCAAGGGTGGTGGGTCAGGGATTGGAGATGGTTAAAGAAAATGGAGAAAAGTGGGAGGTAAGCCAGCTGTTGTTTGTGGACAACACTGCGATTGTAGCAGGATCGGAGAAGGGATTGAGGAAGTTAGTGACAGAGTTTGGGAAAGTGTGCGAAAGAAGAAAGTTGAAGATAAATGTGGGTAAAAGTAAGGTGATGAGATGTACAAGGGGCAGCAGACTGGAAGTGAGTATTAAGTGAGAGAGACAGGAGGAAGTGGATAGTTTTAGATACTTGGGTGTGAATGTGGCAGGAAAGGGAGTAATGGAGGTGGAGGTGTAGAATGTAGATTGAGAGGAGCAAGTAAATGCCTTGGTGTATTAAAAAGTGTAATGAGAAATAGACATCTGGGAATGGACATTAAGAGAAGGTTATATGAAGGAGTGATTGTGCCGACAGCACTGTACGGGGCAGAAACATGGAACATAAGAGAGGAAGAGAGAAGGAGTTTGAATGTGTTTGAGATGAAATGTCTGAGAAGTATGATAGGGGTTACTAGGCTAGATAGAGTGAGAAATGAGGAGGTGAGGAGGAGTTGGGAGATAGGGTTGATGAAAGAGTATTAGAATGGTTTGGACATATGGAAAGAATGAGTGAAGAAGACTAGTAAAAGAGGTGTGGAAGGCAGATGTGGAAGGAATGAATATGAGGGGATGTCCTAGGATGAGATGGATGGATGGGGTAAAAGGGGCATTGGGAAAGAGGGGAATGTCTGTTGAGGAAGGACGGGAGAGGACAGAAGATAGGTGTGAATGGAGAAGGGTTGTGTATGGATGATGCTGTGATGCATGAGGGGGAGTTGGTGGGGGATAGGGTGTGAAGAAGTATGTATGAGAAATAAATTGACACAGCCCGAAGGGATTTCTCTCCGTCTTCTCCTTTTCTGCATGAGGGGACGGGGAGGGGCGGTCACCGAATTAATGAAGTGGCCTTGCTGTGGATGTGCTGTGTCTTGTGACACTGCTTCTGTCCCAGGGCAGTGGACAGGATGCAGGGATGACCCGTCATCCAGGAGGTGCCAAGATGAGAGGGAGGGAGAGGGGTGGAATATGTAGGGGATGGAATATGGGTGGGGGTGGTTTCTGTGCCTTTTTCTTTTTGGCTACCCCCTGTGTAAGGGGGAAGGAGGCCTTTGGTATATGTATGTATGACCAATATTAAGGCACTTATCATATCGTACAACCAGCTTTTGAATACCATCCTCGTAGAAATCTGCTGCCTGATGAGAGAACCACTGCAACACAGCTGTTTTGACATCATCATCATCATGGCACTGACCACCCAGATGCTTCTTCAAGTGCGTGTTTTGTTGCCTGTGACAATTTGGCTTAAAAACTGATCACCTTCCTAGCTATACCGCTCTAGGAAAGTCAAAGAACTGGCTAAACGTTTGCTTTTGTGAACCTCCGTCAGCATTTTTGATACCCAGTGTGAGCATAAATTTCGATAGTGTAAGTGTTCTGTCACAATTTCATAAACCACGCTTCTTGACACTTCAGGAAACTGATCAGATAACGACGAAATCATAAAGTGTCTGTTTTCTTTCACTTTTTCATCAACTTTCCGCACCAAACCATCAGTAATGAGTGAAGGTCGTCCACTGTTCCTCATCATGCACATTTGTATGGCCATCTTTAAAAGCTCTCACCCATTTCCACACCATCACTCATAATATTTTCTCCATACACTTCACTGATCTGATGATGAATTTCAGCTGCTTTCACACCTTTAGCAGTAAGAAAACGAATCACAGTGCATATTTCACGGTTGGTGGCATTCTCAATTGGAGTCATTTCAAATACTCACAAACAAACTTAAACATGGTTAAATGATTCCATAATGGCAGCTGTGGCTAACCAAGAGATAGCGGTACACAATGCGCATTTGCCAAGTGCCGACCGCAGTGCCACAACAGAGGAATTTCAAAACTGTATTTACTTAAAAAACATGCATCATGTGTGTGTGTATTTACCTAGTTGTATTTACCTAGTTGTATTTTACGGGAAGGGGAGCTATGCTCGTGAGGTCCCGTCTTCATATCTCATTTTATCTAAACTATTTTTAAATTCATGTATTGTTTTTGCACACACCACTTTCTCATCTAACTTGTTCCAACTGTCTATTGCTCTGTGAGGAAAGCTGTTCTTTTTCAAATCTCTTCTATAGTTGTCTTTTTTTATTTTCTTTCCGTGTCCTCTTGTATTTCTGTCATCCCATTTTATCAGATTCTCTCTATCAGTAATTTCTATGCCTTTCATGATTCTGTAAATAGCTATCAAATCTCCTCTCTCTCTTCTTTGCTCTAGTGTCTGTAGTTTAAGTTTTTGTAGTCTCTCTTCATATGATAGTTTTGAGAGTGTTGGTGCCAGTTTAGTAATTGCTCTTTGTATTCTTTCAAGTTTTTTTATACATTTTTTTGTACTTGGTGACCATATCGTTGCTGCATATTCCAATCTTGGTCTTATCAGGGTGATTAGGATTTTCCTCACCATTTCTTCATCCAGGTATGTAAATGCCACTTTGATTGTTCTTATTAAATTATAAGTTTCTCCAAAAATCTTATTTATATGTTTCTCAGGTGACATATTATTCATAACAATGACTCCCAGGTCCCTCTCATTTTCTACTCTTTTTATTCCTTCTTCTCCCAAATTATATGATCCTGTTATTCTGTTTTTGCTTTTTCCAAATTCCATTATACTACACTTTTTTGTATTGAACTCCATCTCCCACTTCCTACTCCATTCTTGTACTTTATTTAGATCTCTCTGTAGTGATTCACAATCCTCTTCAGTTTTCACTCTTTTCAGTAGTTTTGCATCATCTGCAAAGAAGCTCATATAGCTTTCAATTCCTTCATCCATATCATTAATATATATAGCAAACATTATTGGGGCCAGAACTGTTCCCTGCGGGACACCGCTTATTACTTCATTCCATTTTGAGTGCTGATCTCTTATCACTACTCTCATTTTTCTTTCTTGCAAAAAGTCTTCCATCCAATTTAGCAATTTACCTTGTATTCCTCCTTCATATTCTAATTTCTTAAGCAACTTCTTATGTGGTACTTTGTCAAAAGCTTTTTTTAGGTCTAGAAATGCACAATCAGCCCATCCATCTCTTTCTTGTATTATATCTATTAGTCTTGAATAGAAACATATTAAATTGGTGACGCATGATCGTCCTTGTCTGAATCCAAATTGCCTTGGATTTAGTACGTTGTTTTTTTCCAAGTATTTTACCCATCTACTTTTGATAATTCTTTCACATATTTTTGCTATTGTACTTGTTAGAGAGACTGGTCTATAGTTGGTAGGTTCTTCTTTATTTCCTCCTTTATATATAGGTACTATATTTGCTTTTTTCCAATCTTCTGGAACTTTTCCTTCTTTTAAGGAACTGCTTATTATGCTATGTATTTTGTCTGCCAGTTCATTCCTACATTCTTTCAGAATCCAGTTTGCTATTTCATCTGGCCCATGCGATTTTCTGACATCAAAATTACCCAAGTGTGTCAATATTTCATTCTTCGTTACTTCTATTTCTTCCATAGGGGGGACTTTTTCCTTCCACTCAATCTCTTCAGGTTGTATATTTTCCCTTGTAAACACTGATTTAAAATGTTTGTTCATAATTTCTGCCATTTCCATTTCCTCAGTGTATTCAACTCCTCCTTGTCTTAATTTCTCCAAGTCTTGTTTGTTTTTCAGTTTATTGTTTACAAATCTGTAGAATAGTTTTGGTTGATCTTTACACTTTTCTATAACATCTTTTTCATATTTTCTTTTTTCCTCTCTGCACTTTTGTACATATTCATTTCTATAACCAGTATATATTTTCCATTTTTCAGGTCTTCTGTCTTTTTTCCATCCGGTCCAGGCTTTGTCTCTTTTGTCTTTTAACTCCCTACAACTTTTGTTGTACCAGCATTTTACATATTCTTTTTCTTGTTTTTGTCTTGGGACATACTTTTCCACTCCTTCTTTGTAAATTTTTGTCAAAATATTCCATTTCTCTTCCACTGATGTTTCTTCTTTGTATATTTCTTCCCAGTTTTCTTGTTGGAAGAATTCTCTTATTTTATCAAAGTTTGTTTTTTCATACATCATTCTTCCTTTTCTATATTGTTCATTTCTTTTCATATATTTTTCTTCATTAAGTTCCAGTTCAATCAATATGTGGTCACTTTTACCTATTGGTGTTTTATATTCAATCTTGTCCACTATTCTAGGTTCAGATGTAATTATTAAGTCTAGCCTCGATGGTTCTTCTTCATTTCTATACCTAGTGTTCTCTTGTATCCATTGTGTCATTGAATGGTCAGTAATCATCTCAAGTAGAGCATTTCCCCATGAGTCATCACCACTCTTTACTGTCATTTCTTCCCAGCAGATTTCTTTGCAATTAAAGTCGCCCATCATAACTATTCTTCCTCCGTCTTCCATTATTTTAGTTAATGCTATCTTTGTGTCCTCTAACATACTTTTATGTTCACTCTCCTCCCATGAGGCTGTTTTCGGAGGCACATAATTGATCACAAATTTTCTGCTCTTCTTATCTCGGTCTTCCACTTCTATCATAATCATCTCTACTGTATTCTTTCCATATATGACACCTTTCACGTTTATATCCTTCTTTGTCAGGAACATAACTCCACCCCCTTGTTTTTTCTCTCTGTTTCTAATCCAATAATTGTATGTATCATGTCCTACACTGTTGGGTGGTAGTGGGCCTTTTAATTTTGTTTCTACAATTCCCATTATGTCCGGTTCTTTTTCTTTCAAATAATCATTCAGTTCATTCAATCCTGTTATCAATCCATCTATATTTGTGTAAGACACTCTTAGTTTTCTGCCACTTCCATTGTGTTCTCTGTTTCCCTTATGTTTTTCTTTAGTATGTCGAACTGCTTTATTTTCATGTTCACTACTCTCCAATAGAATCTCTCTTTCTCTGACTCCGTTCTTTCCTCGTTTTTTGCCTTAGCTTCAATTCTTTTCTGCTTTTCTGCCTCTCTTTCCTCCT
The DNA here is from genome assembly GCF_046742065.1 of Oratosquilla oratoria. NCBI lineage: Eukaryota > Metazoa > Arthropoda > Malacostraca > Stomatopoda > Squillidae > Oratosquilla > Oratosquilla oratoria. The sequence continues at coordinate 7,820,695 of NC_134798.1, forward strand.
TATTCATTTCTCTTTTTATCCATACCTTTTTATATTGATCATTTGTTGCTAGTTTCCCTGTCTTGGATAGAATTTTCTCTGCCGTTGTTTGTGACCTGAATTTAATCTTAATTGGTCTGGTCTTATCTGTACTATATTTTCCGAGTCTGAATTTTTCCTCAATTTCCTTTATAATTTCTGGTTCATCTTCCTGGACTAATTTTAATAAACTGCTTACCCTTTCATTTTCCTCCTTGATTCTTGCGGTTCTATCTGGGTTATGTTTCTCTTCCATTCCTAATATAATTATACATTTCTTTTTGTCAGCTAATTCTCTTACTATATTCTCCTTCTGTCTCATCACTTTAATAACTGAGTCTTCATTATGTTCTTTCAATTGCTGTTTGACTATGTCAGTGAATGAAACCTTATTCCCTTCTTGAGTTATTCTCCAATTTTTAGCTTCTGTAGCTATTTTCTCACTGTTTTCATTACTATTCTTCTTCAATTTCTCATTCTCCTCCTTTACATTTCCTAACTGTCTTTTTAGGTCCTCTACTTCTTCAGTTAAGTTTCTGTTAGCCTTCTCTAGTTGTTCCAATCTTTCAATTCTCTGGAAAATGGAGTCTACATTACCTAACTTACGTTCCAAGTCCTCGATCACCTTATCAACTCTCTCCTCTAGTCTTATCAGTCGGGGGGGGGTTGTGTCCCCCCCACCCTCTTTAAATCCCTGGAACATATTCTCGTCACTTTCTACTGTATTTCTCCTCTCTATACTTCTAATCTTTACATTTTTATTTGCCATTTCGTCATCCGGTGGTCGTTTCATGTTGACCTTACGCCCGTCTGCCTGGGCCAAGTCCTCCACATCCTCATTTCCTTCCATTTCCCCAGCAATCCCTCCCCTTCTCCTCTTTTCCTACTTACCTACTGCCTCACGAGCAATTTCCCCCCCCCTGCAAATACAAAAAGGCACTTCTCTTTGCGTTGGTATCCACAATCTGCACTTTTCTTCAGAGCGTTCGTCAAGCCGTCCGTTCGTTGAAAGTGTGTGTGTGTGTGTGTGTATATATATATATATATATATATATATATATATATATATACATAAATACATACATACATACATACATACATACATACATACGTATACCACGGCTTTTTCGCCCCTTACAAGGGAAGTAGCTAAAAAGGGAAAGGCATAAAATCATTTCCACCCATTCCATCCCTGAATACACTCCACACCCCTCCACCCTCCCTCTTATCTGAGCACCTCCTGGATGACGGGTCATCCCTGCACCTTGTCCACTGCCCTGGGTCAGAAGCAGTGTTGCAAGACACAGCACATCCACAACAAGGCTGCTTCATTAGATCAGCGACCCCCCCCTCTCCGTCCCCCCCATCGCATAAAAGGAGAGGACGGGGAGAAATCCCTTCGGGCTGCGTCAAAATTTGCTCACACATACTACCTCACCCCCCATCCCCCCACCCATTCCACCTCATGCAATCACAACATCATCCATATACAACCATTCTCCATTCACCCCTGTCTTCTGTCCTCTCCCGTCCTTCCTCAACAGACATTCCCCTCTTCCCCAAAGCCCCCTTCACCCCATCCATCCACCTCATCCTAGGACGTCCCCTCATGTTCACTCCCTCCACATCTGCCTTCCATACCTCTTTTACCAGTCTTTCTTCACTCATTCTTTCCATGTGTCCAAACCATCCTAATATTCTTTCATCAACCCTATCTCCCAGCTCCTTTTCCACCCCTGTTCTCCTCCTCACCTCCTCATTTCTCACTCTATCTAGCCTAGTAACCCCCATCATACTTCTCAGACACCTCATCTCAAACACATTCAAACTCCTTCTCTCTTCTCTTATGTTCCATGTTTCTGCCCCATAGAGTGCTGTTGGCACAATCACTCCTTCATACAGTCTCCTCTTAGCATCCATTCCCAAATGTCTATTCCTCATTACACTCTTTAATCCACCAAGGCATTTACTTGCTTCTCTCAATCTACATTCTACCTCCACCTTCACTCCACCTTTTCCTGCCACATTTGCACCCAAGTATCTAAAACTATCCACTTCCTCCAGTCGCTCTCCCTTAATGCTCACTTCCAGTCTACTGCCACTTTCACCCCTTGTACATCTCATCACCATACTTTTACCCACATTTATCTTCAGCTTTCTTCTATCACATACTCTCCCAAACTCTGCCACCAACTTCCTCAATCCCTCCTCTGATCCTGCCACAAGCGCAGTGTTGTCCGCAAACAACAGCTGGCTCACCTCCCACTTTTCTCTATTTTCTTTAACCATCTCCAATTCCTTGCCCACTACCCTTGCATTTACCTCTCGCACCATCCCATCCATGTATAAGTTGAACAGCCAGGGTGACATAACGCATCCTTGACGAAGTCCCACCTTTACCTCGAACCACTCACTCTCTCCATTTCCAATCCTGACACAAGCTCTACTACTCTCATAAAAACTCTTGACAGCTCCCAGAAGCTTTCTTCCTATCATGTATATCTGCATGACCTCCCACAGTGCCTTTCTGTCTACCCTATCATAAGCCTTTTCCAGATCCATAAAGGCCCCAAAAACATCCTTCCCCTTTCCTATAGCTTTCTCATATATATCTGTCTTACCACAAAGATCTGATCTACACAACCTCTACCTATCCTAAATCCACACTGTTCCGCACCAATTACTCCCTCTGTTCCTCTCCTAATCCTCTCAATCAAGATCCTCCCATAAGCCTTCCCAACTACACTTAACAAGCTAATCCCTCTGTAACTACTACATTCACACTTGTCCCCTTTTCCCTTGTAAAGAGGAACTATACAGGCACTCCTCCAGTCCTCCGGCACTCTACCCTCTCTCCAGCAAACATTGAATAACCTCACCAGCCAGTCCACCATCACTGTACCTCCCTTTTTCAGACATTCTGCATGGCATCCATCCAGACCAGGTGCCTTACCTACTTTCATCATCTTTACAACTGCCTTCACCTCATCCTTCCTTATTTCTCCTCCGTATATATGTATATATGTATATATATATATATATATATATATATATAAATATATATATATGTATATGTATATATATATGTATATATATATATATATATATATATATATATATGTATATGTATATGTGTATGTATATGTATATATATGTATATGTATGTATATGTATATATGTATGTATATATATATATATATGTATTTACCTAGTTGTATTTTACGGGAAGGGGAGCTATGCTCGTGGGGTCCCGTCTTCATTTCTCATTTTATCTAAACAATTTTTAAATTCATGTATTGTTTTTGCACACACCACTTTCTCATCTAACTTGTTCCAACTGTCTATTACTCTGTGTGGAAAGCTGTTCTTTTTCAAATCTCTTCTATAGCTGTCTTTTTTTATTTTCTTTCCGTGTCCTCTTGTATTTCTGTCATCCCATTTTATCAGATTCTCTCTATCAGTAATTTCTATGCCTTTCATGATTCTGTAAATAGCTATCAAATCTCCTCTCTCTCTTCTTTGCTCTAGTGTCTGTAGTTCAAGTTTTTGTAGTCTCTCTTCATATGATAGTTTTGAGAGTGTTGGTGCCAGTTTTGTAATTGCTCTTTGTATTCTTTCAAGTTTTTTTATACATTTTTTTGTACTTGGTGACCATATTGTTGCTGCATATTCTAATCTTGGTCTTATCAGGGTGATTAGGATTTTCCTCACCATTTCTTCATCCAGGTATGTAAATGCCACTTTGATTGTTCTTATTAAATTATAAGTTTCTCCAAAAATCTTATTTATATGTTTTTCAGGTGACATATTATTCATAACAATGACTCCCAGGTCCTTCTCATTTTCTACTTTTTTTATTCCCTCTTCTCCCAAATTATATGATCCTGTTATTCTGTTTTTGCTTTTTCCAAATTCCATTATACTACACTTTTTTGTATTGAACTCCATCTCCCACTTCTTGCTTCATTCCTGTACTTTATTTAGATCTCTCTGTAGTGATTCACAATCTTCTTCAGTTTTCACTCTTTTCAGTAGTTTTGCATCGTCTGCAAAGAAGCTCATATAGCTTTCAATTCCTTCATCCATATCATTAATATATATAGCAAACATTATTGGGGCCAGGACTGTTCCCTGCGGGACACCGCTTATTACTTCATTCCATTTTGAGTGCTGGTTTCTTATCACTACTCTCATTTTTCTTTCTTGCAAAAAGTCTTCCATCCAATTTAGTAATTTACCTTGTATTCCTCCTTCAGATTCTAGTTTCTTAAGCAACTTCTTATGTGGTACTTTGTCAAAAGCTTTTTTTAGGTCTAGAAATGCACAATCAGCCCATCCATCTCTTTCTTGTATTATATCTATTAGCCTTGAATAGAAACATATTAAATTGGTGACGCATGATCGTCCTTGTCTGAATCCAAATTGCCTTGGATTTAGTACGTTGTTTTTTTCCAAGTATTTTACCCATCTATTCCCGATAATTCTTTCACAAATTTTTGCTATTGTACTTGTTAGAGAGACTGGTCTATAGTTGGTAGGTTCTTCTTTATTTCCTCCTTTATATATAGGTACTATATTTGCTTTTTTCCAATCTTCTGGAACTTTTCCTTCTTTCAAGGAACTGCTTATTATGCTATGTATTTTGTCTGCCAGTTCATTCCTGCATTCTTTCAGAATCCAGTTTGCTATTTCATCTGGTCCATGTGATTTTCTGACATCAAGATTACTCAATTGTATCAATATTTCATTCTTTGATACTTCTATTTTTTCTATAGGGGGGACTTTCTCTTTCCATTCAATCTCTTCAGGTTGTATGTTCTCCCTTGTAAACACTGATTTAAAATGTTTGTTCATAATTTCCGCCATTTCCATTTCCTCAGTGTATTCAACTCCCCCTTGTCTTAATTTCTCCAAGTCCTGTTTGTTTTTCAGTTTATTGTTTACAAATCTGTAGAATAGTTTTGGTTGATCTTTACATTTTTCTATGACGTCTTTTTCATATTTTCTCTTTTCCTCTCTGCATGTTTGTACATATTCATTTCTATAACTGGTATATATTTTCCATTTTTCAGGTTTTCTGTCTTTTTTCCATCTGGTCCAGGCTTTGTCTCTTTTGTCTTTTAACTCCCTACAACTTTTGTTGTACCAGCATTTTACATATTCTTTTTCTTGTTTTTGTCTTGGGACATACTTTTCCACTCCTTATAAAATATTTTCAAAATATTCCATTTCTTTTCCACTGATGTTTCTTCTTTGTATATTTCTTCCCAGTTTTCTTGTTGAAAGAATTCTCTTATTTTATCAAAGTTTGTTTTTTCATACATCATTCTTTCTTTTCTATATTGTTCATTTCTTTTGATATATTTTTCTTCATTAAGTTCCAGTTCAATCAATATGTGGTCACTTTTACCTATTGGTGTTTTATATTCAATCTTGTCCACTATTCTAGGTTCAGATGTAATTAATAAGTCTAGTCTCGATGGTTCTTCTTCATTTCTATACCTAGTGTTCTCCTGTATCCATTGTGTCATTGTGTGGTCAATAATCATCTCAAGTAGAGCGTTTCCCCATGAGTCATCTCCACCCTTTACTGTCATTTCTTCCCAGCAGATTTCTTTGCAATTAAAGTCGCCCATCATAACTATTCTTCCTCCATCTTCCATTATTTTATTTAATGTTATCTTTGTGTCCTCTAACATACTTTTATGTTCACTCTCCTCCCATGAGGCTGTTTTTGGAGGCACATAATTTATCACAAATTTTCTGCTCTTCTTATCTCTGTCTTCCACTTCTATCATAATCATCTCTACTGTATTCTTTCCATATATGACACCTTTCACATTTATATCCTTCTTAGTCAGGAACATAACTCCACCCCCTTGCTTTTTCTCTCTGTTTCTAATCCAATAATTGTATGCATCATGTCCTACACTGTTGGGTGGTAGTGGGCCTTTTAATTTTGTTTCTACAATTCCCATTATGTCCGGTTCTTTTTCTTTCAAATAATCATTCAGCTCATTCAATCCTGTTATTAATCCATCTATATTTGTGTAAGACACACTTAGTTTTCTGCCACTTCCATTGTGTTCTCTGTTTCCCTTATGTTTTTCTTTTGTATGTCGAACTTCCTTAGTTTCATGTTCACTACTCTCCAATAGAATCTCTCTTTCTCTGACTCCGTTCTGTTCTCGTTTTTTGCCTTAGCTTCCAGTCTTTTCTGCTTTTCTTCCTCTCTTTCCTCTTTATTCATTTCTCTTTTTATCCATATCTTTTTGTATTGTTCACTTGTTGCTAGTTTCCCTGTTTTGGATAAGATATTCTCTGCCGTTGTTTGTGACTTGAATTTAATCTTAATTGGTCTGGTCTTGTCTGTGCTATACTTTCCGAGTCTAAATTTCTCTTCGATTTGTTTCATAATTTCTGGTTCATCTTCCTGAACTGATTCTAGTAATTGGCTTACTTTTTCATTTTCCTCTTTGATTCTTGTGGTTCTATCTGGGTTATGTTTCTCTTCCATTCCTAATATAATTATACATTTCTTTTTGTCTGCTAAATCTCTTACTATATTCTCCTTCTGTCTCATCACTTTAATAACTGAGTTTTCAGTTTGTTCATTCATTTGCTGTCTGATTATGTCAGTGAATGCAACCTTGCTATTTTCATGAATTTTTTTCCAACCCTCCTTGTTCTCCATATTATTCTCCTTTAAGACTTTATTCTCATCTTTTACTTCTTTTAACTGTTGTTTTAATTCTTCAATTTCCTTAGTTAAGTTTTTGTTCGCCCTCTCTAGTTCTTCCAATTTTTCAATTCTTCGTATCATACTGTCAACATTACCGAACCTACGCTCCAAGTCCTCGTTCATCTTATCGACCTTCTCTTCTAGTCTTGTCAGTCGGGGGGGGGGGGGGGTTGTGTCCCCCCCACCCTCTTTAAATCCCTTGAAAATATTCTCATCACTTTCTACTGTATTGCTCCTATCTATACCTCTAATCTTCACATTCCTATTAGACATGTCGTCATCATCCAGCTCGTCTTGCGGTCGTTTGTCCACCTTTCGGCGGCCCGTCAGGGCCAATTCCTCCACCTCCTCATTACCTTCCATTTCCCCAGCAATCCCTCCCCCTCTCCTCTTTCCTTACTTTCCCACTACCCCACGAGCAATTTCCCCCCACCCTGCAAATACAAAAAGGCACTTCTCTTTGCGTTGGGATCCACAATCTGCACTTTTCTTCAGAACGTTCTTCAAGCCGTCCGTTCGTTGAAAGTGTGTGTGTGTGTGTGTATATATGTGTGTGTGTGTGTATATATATATATTTGTGTGTATATATGTGTGTGTGTATATATATATATATATATATATATATATATATATATATATATATATATATATATATATATATATATATATATATATATTATATATATTTAGTGAGCAATGTCATGGGTGATTATTGGAGTGAAGCTTCCATTCTGTTACTTTTGAGCCATTGTTCCAGTTTGTTCAAGAAGGTTTGGGTAATCCTTGCTGCTGTTTTGTATTTACTATGCTGCAGTACCCAACTTGCATGAAGTTGCACTGCATGTTTGAGATGGTAGGGAAAGAAGGACCCCCTCCCCACCACCATCAGGAAGGAAGCATCCTCCACAAGAACTAACTGAGGGTGATAAATGGACACAAATTTCCCCACCTTCCCTAGGAGGTACATCCCTAAGGGGCCGGTACCTGGTCTCCAGACTGGGCCAGAGTCATTTTAGACAACCATGCACCAAAGAAAAGTTCAATAGTAAAGCTGAATAGTTAGTCACTTCCTTTGGAAAAGAACTAAATAATTCTAGGTATCACTTTTGATACATGACCCTCATGAAAAATGCAATGATAAAAATCAGGATGGTTTGGACACATGGAAAGAATGAATGAAGAAAGACTAGTAAAAGAGGTATGGAAGGCAGATGTGGAGGGAATGAACATGAGGGGACGTCCTAGGATGAGATGGATGGATGGGGTGAAGGGGGCTTTGGGGAAGAGGGGAATGTCTGTTGAGGAAGGACAGGAGAGGACAGAAGACAGGGGTGAATGGAGAATGGTTGTATATGGATGATGATGTCATGTATGAGGGGGAGTGGGTAGAGGATGGGGGGGTGAGGAAGTATGTAAGAGAAAAAAAGATTTAACGCAGCCTGAAGGGATTTCTCCCCGTCTTCTCCTTTCCTGCATGAGGGGACGGAGAGGGGGGGTCGCTGAATTTATGAAGTGGCCTTGCTGTGGATGTGCTGTGTCTTCTGACCCAGGGTAGTGGACAGGATGCAGGGATGACCCGTCATCCAGGAGATACCAAGATGAGAGGGAGGGTGGAGGGGAGTGGAATATATGGGAAATGAAATGGGTGGGAGTGATTTCTATGCCTTTTTCTTTTTGGCTACCCCCTGTGTAAGGGGGAAAATCCTTTGGTATATGTATGTATGTAAAATTTGACGCAGCCCGAAGGGGTTTCTCCCCGTCTTCTTTTCTGCATGGGGGGACGGAGAGGGGGGTCACCGATTTAATGAAGCGGCCTTGCTGTGGATGTGCTGTGTCTTGCGACACTGCCTTTGACCCAGGGCAGTGGACAGGGTGCAGGGATGACCCGTCATCCAGGAGGTGCTAAGATAAGAGGGAGGGTGGAGGGGAGTGGAGTGTATTTAGGGATGGTATGGGTGGGAATGATTTTATGCCTTTTCCTTTTTGGCTACCTCCCTTGTAAGGGGGAAAAAGCCTTGGTATGTATGTATATTTATGTAAAAATCAGTAAGAAAAATCAGTTGCAAATATGGGCTTTGCACAGGAGACAGAAACTCTAATCACAGTCTGCAAGCACTCCTTAACCTCATTGGTATGATGACGCCTGTGTAGGCATCATGAGGTGCGAATGGGTACATGAGGATGCCGGCATCAGCATCTTGATTATATGTTTTTTTGCAGTTGTACCTGTCTGGGGTATTGGCTCCATGTTATTGTGGCAAAGTAGCATGCAGTTGATACTTTAGGGTCTATATGGGGCACTCCTATGGACCAGAGCCACACATCATTTTGTCTGTGGTAGAGGAAAACTCTGTTCATAGAGAAATGATGACACTTTTATACTACGACTGCCCCTCCGTTATGCTGTCCCCCAAACCCTTGTTACTGTCCTGTGCTATTTCTCTGAATATTCATTTCCTTTTTTCGCCTACCCTGTCGTGGGGGAAGAGAATGCTACCACCAAGTCTTTCTACTTGAGCCATAAAAGGCGACAAAAAACGGGATGGGGGATGGGATTAGGAGTCCTGCTACCTGTAGTCCCAAAAGGGGACATTCCTAAAAAAAAATAAAGGCATAAGAGGATCTGGGAGTTTTCCAACCAGTACCCTAAGGTTTGGGTCTTTTAATGTGCGTGGATGTGGTACAGATGAGAGTAAAACAAAAGAGATAGTATGTTTGTGAGAAGAAAGAAGAATGTGCTGGCTTTGAGTGAAACTAAAATGAAAGGGAAGGGCAAGTGTGAGTTTGGGAGTGTAGCTAGGAGGTACTCAGGAGTGAAGAGTGGAAGAGGGAGAGAAGGGGTGGCTATACTAGTAAGTGAAGAGATAAGTAAGCGTGTAGTGGAGTGGAAGGAGGTTTCATCAAGGTTGATGTGGATGAAGATGAAGCTGGGAAGGGAGATGTGGGTTTTTGTAAGTGTATATGGGCCTGGTAGTGAGAAGAGTGTAGAGGAAAGGGAGGCTTTTTGGGTAGATATAAATGAGTGCATAGATTAGGAAGAAATGTCAGTATAGTTGTATTGGGAGACCTTAATGCTAGGGTAGGAAATGAACCAATAGACGGAGTGATTAGGAAGTACGGAGTTCCAGGTAAAAATCGTAGTGGAGAAATGATGGTGCAGATGTGTCTTGAGAGTTGATGATAGCAAATACAGTGTTTAGGAAGAAAGTCAAGCATAAGTACACATGGGAGAGGGTGGTGGATGGAAGGGTGGTAGATAGAGCATTAATGGACTATATGGTGGTGGCCAGGAGTATGGTAGGAAGAGTTAAGGATGTACATGTCCTAAAGGGAGAGAGTGGGGGAATATCAGATCATTTTCTGGTGGAAGGTAAATTGAGAGTGGAGAATAGGTGGAGAAAGAGGAAAAGGGGAGAAGGTAGGGAGGTACTTAGAGTGAGCTGCTTAAATGAGAAAAAAAAGGAGAATGCGTATAAGAAGAAGCTGAGAGAGGAGTAAGAGGGAGTAAAGGATAGAGTAGAACTAGGAGTGGAAGAGGAATGGGGATGGTTCAAGGAGGGAGTCATAAGGTGTGCAAAGATGGTGTGTGGAACAAGGAGGGCGGGAGGAAATAGAAAGAAGGGTAGTGAGTGGTGGGATGAGGAAGCAAAGAAGGGTGTAGAAGAGAAGAAGCAGGTATTCATAGATTGGCTACAAATTAGGACGAAGGAATCGTATGAGAGGTACAAAGTAAAGAGAAGGGAAGTTAAGCATAAGATAAAGGAAGCAAAGAGGAGAGTAGATGTGAAATGGGGTAAGAGTATGACAGAAAATTTTGAAAGTAATAAAAAGATGTTTTGGAAGGAAATTAAAACAGGAAGAGGAGGCGAATCAAGTAGAGAAGAAAAGGTAAAAGGTGCAGATAGAGAGGTGATAATGGAAGAGAAGGCAGTGAGAGGAAGGTGGGCAGAGTATTTTAGGGAGTTGCTAAATGTGAAGGAAGATAGGGAGGGAAAGGTAGTTGCAGTGGGAATCGGTAAGAAAATGAGAGTGATGGATGAGGATAATGAAGGAGATATAGGGAAGGATGAAGTGAAAACAGCTGTTAAGATGATGAGAGCAGGTAAGGCACCTGGGTTGGATGGATGCCATGCAGAAAGTTTGAAGAAAGGAGGTACAGTTATGGTGTACTGGCTGGTGAGGTTATTTAATGTTTAAGAGAAGGTAGAGGACTGGAGGAGTGCCTGTATAGTTCCGCTTTACAAGGGAAAGGGGAACAAGTGTGAATGTAGTAGTTACAGAGGGATCAGCTTGTTGAGTGTAGTTGGGGAGGCTTATGGGAGGATCTTGATTGAGAGGATTAGGAGAGGAACAGAGGGAGTAATTGGTGAGGAACAGTGTGGTTTTAGGACAGGTAGGGGATGTGTAGATCAGATCTTTGTGGTAAGACAGATATATGAGAAAGCTATAGGAAAAGGTAAGGATGTTATTTGGGTTTTTATGGATCTGGAAAAGGCTTACGACAGGGTAGACAGGAAGGTACTGTGGGAGGTACTGCAGATATATGGGAGAGGAGGAAAGCTGTTAAGAGCAGTCAAGAGTTTTTACAAGAGTAGTAGAGCTTGCGTTAGGATTAGAAATGGAGAGAGTGAATGGTTTGAGGTAAAGGTGGGACTTTGTCAGGGGTGTGTTATGTCGCCCTGGCTGTTCAGTCTTTACATGGATGGGGTGATGCGAGAGGTGAATGCAAGGGTAGTGGGTCAGGGATTGGAGATGATTAAAGAAAATGGAGAAAAGTGGGAGGTGAGCCAGCTGTTGTTTGCTGACAACACTGCACTTGTAGCGGGATCAGAGGAGGGATTGAGGAAGGTAGTGACAGAGTTTGAGAAGGTGTGTGAAAGAAGGAAGCTGAAGATAAATGTGGGCAAAAGTAAGGTGATGAGATGTACCAGGGGAGAGAGTGACAGTAGGCTGGAAGTGAGCATTAAGGGTGAGAAACTGGAGGAAGTGGATAGTTTCAGATACTTGGGTGCAAATGTGGCAGGAAAGGGAGGAGTGGGGATGGAGGTAGAATGTAGATTAAGAGAAGCGAGTAAATGCCTTGGTGTGTTAAAAAGTGTAATGAGAAATAGACATTTGGGAATGGATGCTAAGAGGAAGTTATATGAAGGAGTGATTGTGGCAACAGCAATGTATGGGGCAGAAACATGGAACATGAGAGAGGAAGAGAGAAGGAGTTTGAATGTGTTTGAGATGAAATGTTTGAGAAGTATGATAGGGGTTACTAGGCTAGATAGAGTGAGAAATGAGGAGGTGATGAGGAGAACAGGGGTGGAAAGGGAGCTGGGAGATAGGGTTGATGAAAGAATATTGGGATGGTTTGGACACATGGAAAGAATGAGTGAAGAAAGATTAGTAAAAGAAGTGTGGAAGGTGGAGGTGGAAGGAGTGAATATGAGGGGGCGTCCTAGGATGAGATGGATGGATGGGGTAAAAGGGGTTTTACAAAAGAGAGGAATGTCTGTAGAGGAAGGATGGGAGAGGACAGAAAATAGGGGTGAATGGAGAAGGGTTGTGTATAGATGAGGCTGTGATGCATGAGGGGGAGTGGGTGGGGGATGGAGGGTGAGGAAGTATGTATGACAACAAATTTGACGCAGCCCGAAGGGATTTCTCCCCGTCTTCTCCTTTTGTGCATGAGGGGACGGAGAGGGGGGGTCGCTGAATTTATGAAGCGGCCTGGCTGTGGATGTGCTGTGTCTTGCGACACTGCCTCTGACCCAGGGCAGTGGACAGGATGCAGGGATGACCCATCATCCAGGAGGTGCTAAGACAGGAGGGTGGAGGGGAGTGGAATATATAGGAAATGAAATGAGTGGGAGTGGTTTCTATGGCTTTTTCTTTTTGGCTAGAAAATGTGTTAGGGAGAAAAAGCCTTTGGTATATGTATGTATGTAGTTGCTATTTTGTAGTTTCTGTGCTAGGTTATAATTGTCAGGTCATCTGCACAAGTGAGTGCATTGATGTTAAACTCTGGATCTGGAGTTGGGAGATCCCTTGTGAAGAGGTTGGATAGCATAGGTGAGAGTATTAATCCTTGGGGTACTCTATTTTAGTCTTCTAGTCCCAGAAATTTGGCTATTTTGGGTTGTTTTTCACTGTCCTCCTGCCAAGGAAGTTAGCCATTTCTTGTCATTGTTATGAATATGTCTCCATGATCTTTTCTTGATAGTATGTATCTGGGAACTTTTCAAATGCCTTGTTGTGCCTATAGCTACCACTAGGGGTGTGCCAATTCTATTTTTTGCTGATGCCGATGCTAATGCCAATTCCTATCCACCCTTAGTTGCTAATGTCAATACCAATGCTGATTCCTATTCACTCTTAGTTTCTGATGCCAATACCGATGCCAATGCCGATTCCACTTTATATGATTACAGTATGTCAGTTTTTGCTATAAAGTAATTAAACTATGATTTTTACTTGCTTTGTAGAAGAGAAGAAGCGAGCTTACACAGATTGGTTACAAAATAGGACGAGGGAGTCATATGAGACGTACAAAGAAAAGAAAAGAGAAGTAAAGAAAAAGGTAAAGGAGGCAAAGAGGAGAGCAGATGTAAAATGGGGTAAGAGTATGACAGAAAATTTTGAAAGTAATAAAAAGATGTTTTGGAAAGAAATTAAGAGAGGAAGAGGAGGCGAATCGAGTAGAGAAGAAAAGGTAAAAGGTGCAGATGGAGAGATGATAATGGAGGAGAAGGCAGTAAGGGGAAGATGGGCAGAATATTTTAGGGAGTTGCTAAATGTGAAGGAGGATAGGGAGGGAAAGATAGCTGCAGTGGGAAATGCTAAGAAAATGAGAGTGATGAGTGAGGAAAATGGAGAAGAAATAAGGAAAGATGAAGTGAAGGCAGCAGTTAAGATGATGAAAGCAGGTAAGGCACCTGGTCTGGATGGATGCCATGCAGAATGTCTTAAAAAAGGAGATACAGTGATGGTGGACTGGTTGGTGAGGTTATTTAATGATTGCTGGAGAGAAGGTAGAGTGCCGGAGGACTGGAGGAGTGCTTGTATAGTTCCATTTTACAAGGGAAAGGGGGACATGTGTGAATGTAGTAGTTTCAGAGGGATTAGCATGTTAAGTGTAGTTGGGAAGGCTTATGGGAGGATCTTGATTGAGAGGATTAGGAGAGGAACAGTGTGGGTTTAGGACAGGTAGAGGTTGTGTAGATCAGATCTTTGTGGTAAGACAGATATGTGAGAAAGCTATAGGAAAGGGGAAGGATGTTTTTTGGGCCTTTATGGATCTGGAAAAGGCTTACGACAGGGTAGGCAGAAAGGCACTGTGGGAGGTTATGCGGATATACGGGATAGGAGGAAAGCTTCTGGGAGCTGTCAAGAGTTTTTATGAGAGTAGTAGAGCTTGTGTCAGGATTAGAAATGGAGAGAGTGAGTGGTTTGAGGTAAAGGTGGGACTTCGTCAAGGATGCGTTATGTCACCCTGGCTGTTCAACTTATACATGGATGGGGTAGTGCGAGAGGTAAATGCAAGGGTAGTGGGTCAGGGATTGGAGATGATTAAAGAAATTGGAGAAAAGTGGGAGGTGAGCCAGCTGTTGTTTGTGGACAACAATGCGCTTGTGGCAGGATCAGAGGAGGGATTGAGGAAGTTGGTGACAGAGTTTGGGAGAGAGTGTGATAAAAGAAAGCTGAAGATAAATGTGGGCAAAAGTAAGGTGATGAGATGTACAAGGGGTGAAAGTGGCAGTAATCTGGAAGTGAGCATTTAGGGAGAGCAACTGGAGGAAGTGGATAGTTTTAGATACTTGGGTGCAAATGTGGCAGGAAAAGGTGGAGGTAGAATATAGATTGAGAGAAACGAGTAAATGCCTTGGTGGATTAAAAAGTGTAATGAGGAATAGAAATTTGGGAATGGATGCTAAGAGGAGACTGTATGAAGGAGTAATTGTGCCAACAGTACTGTATGGAGCAGAAACATGGAACATAAGAGAGGAAGAGAGAAGGAGCTTGAATGTGTTTGAGATGAAGTGTCTGAGAAGTATGATGGGGGTTGCTAGGCCAGATAGAGTGAGAAATGAGGAGGTGATGAGGAGAACAGGGGTGGAAAGGGAGCTGGGAGATAGGGTTGATGAAAGAGTATTAGGATGGTTTGGACACATGGAAAGAATGAGTGAAGAAAGACTAGTAAAGGAGGTATGGAAGGCAGATGTGGAGGGAGTGAACATGAGGGGACGTCCTAGGATGAGATGGATGGATGGGGTGAAGGGGGCTTTGGGGAAGAGGGGAATGTCTGTTGAGGAAGGACGGGAGAGGACAGAAGACATGGGTGAATGGAGAATGGTTGCAAATGGAAAATGTTGTGATGCATGAGGTGGAATGGATGGGGGGTGAGGTAGTATGTGTGAGCAAAATTTTGACGCAGCCAGAAGGGATTTCTCCCCGTCCTCTCCTTTATATGGGGGGACGGAGAGGGGGGGTCGCTGATTTAATGAAGCGGCCTTGCTATGGATGTGCTGTGTCTTGCGACACTGCTTCTGACCCAGGGCAGTAGACAGGGTGCAGGGATGACCCATCATCTAGGAGGTGCTAAGATGGGAGGGAGGGTGGAGGGGTGTGGAGTGTATTGAGGGATGGAATGGGTGGGAATGATTTTATGCCTTTTCCTTTTTGGCTACCTCCCTAGTAAGGGGGAAAAAGCCTTGGTATATGTATGTATGTATAATCTATGTAGATTTATACACATGAGTTGTTGAACTGTTGGATGCTAATGATTGAATGAACTTAATGAAGTGCTTATTGGTTGACCACTTTATGATTATCAGTGTATGATTGTATTATTTTCTGTCAG
This sequence comes from Oratosquilla oratoria, assembly GCF_046742065.1. Classification (NCBI taxonomy): domain Eukaryota; kingdom Metazoa; phylum Arthropoda; class Malacostraca; order Stomatopoda; family Squillidae; genus Oratosquilla; species Oratosquilla oratoria. The sequence continues at coordinate 7,836,303 of NC_134798.1, forward strand.
TTGAAAAAAAAGGTTAAAAATTACCTATTTCATATATTTTGATGTAACTGCTAACTTCAAATAACTTAAATCATTTAATGCATGTTTTTAATGGAACACATGCAGAGTATAAAATTTATTAATCAGTTTCTTAATCCCAACTTAATAGTAAATCCTAACCCTAACTCAGTCTATTATCTAATACTTGACCCATGGAATGTGGGAAATGGCCTGATTTTTTTTTTCCCAAAAGCTGTGTCTGGGCATAAAATCCAAAAAGGAACAAAAAACTTTTTTTTTTTTTTTTACATGCTGACTCACCTGAGTACTGCCGCATTCTATGAGTTAATAGTCAAAGTTAAACATTTGCATATTGAAGTTCAACAGCATCAATTTCTCCCCTGTTTCTGGAATCAAGTGGTTACGGTGTAGGGTGTAGACATTACCACCAATGCTGAAGAGGCACTCACTCTCCACTGAAGATGGTGGAGAGCACAGCATTTTGTTGGCAATTTTTCCAAGTTCAGGATATGAGTTGTGGTTGTCTCTGCACCAACTCAAGGAATCCTAGTCATGTGGTTCCAGTGGGAGGGAGCAACATTTATCAACTACGCTTTGTAGTGTCAAAACAGATAAAGATATTCTTAATTTTGTTTTTTCTTTCACTTTGTCCAAATTTGACTCGTATGATTGCGAATTTGACCGCAAATCATCTAAACATGAGTCATAGTCATAGCTGTCATTGTCAAAATGCATAAAGATGTATTATGTATTTATTTGTCAAAATGCATAAAAAAATTCTTTATAAATGATTCATTTGGCTATAAATTGCTGTGAAGTGGAAGTAAATCTGTCCGCCAATTTTTTGCTTTTATAAGCGGGTGAAATTGACAGAGTCCGTGGACGCCCGGGTGATTTACCCCCATATTACTCTCGCTTAATTTCTCAAAAATAGAATTAGAAATTAATGTAATTTGCTCTAACATTTACTCTGATTTGTGCTGCTATTTTAAAAGTTTCTCTGGTTGTATATCCTCGTGTCTGCAGATTTTATCACCTCTGCATAATATTTTCAAAACATGTGTTATGGCACTAGACGGCAGTGTAGGTTTACCACTACCACAGCATATTCCTAGCCACCTCATTCCCTATGGTTGTGATGCTATGTGAAAATAAAATAAAGCAATGATTATTTGGTAGTGGTACCTCATATAACACATAATATGCTGCATGGCCCTATGCAACCACCAGAACAATGAATTATAGGTGAATTACCGAATCCCTTTCTAAAAAAATGCTGATTCTCACCGATGCCGATTCACCAAAAAAGTGACGATTCCTGGCGATACTGATTAATCAGCACACCCCTAGCTACCACATCCATTCTTTGTGGTGGAGCTTTCTTAATGAATCCCTTAAACACTTGTTGGGTGATGCTTGTGAGCAGTGTGCTGGTGAAGTGGCCCTCATTGAATCCTGCTACTAATCTTTACATCAGTTTGGATATGGAATTTTCTGGGAAATTATGCTCCTTCCTTGTGACACATTTCACATTTGCAACTAAACCTTTGGTATACGTACATATACCAAGGACTTTTTCCTCTTTACAAGTGAGGTAGCCAAAGGTATAAATTAACTCCTGTTTCATCTCCACATGTTCCACTCCCAGTCACCACCCCTCCCTCCCTCTCTCCCTCTTTTCTTGGCTCATCCTGGATGACAGGTCATCCCTGCATCATGCCCACTGCCCTGGGTTAGAAGCAATGCAGCAAGACACAGCACATCCACAGCAAGGCTGCTTCATTTAATTGATGACCCCCTCCCCATCCCCTCCTGCAGAAAAAGAAAAGACTGGGAGAAATTCCTTTGGGCTGTGTCAAAATACTCCCTCACCCCCCCATGCCCCACCCACTGCCATACACCACAGCATCATCCATACACAACCATTCTCCACTTGCCCCTATCTTCTATCTTCTCCCTTCCTCCCTCAATAGACATTTTTCCCAGTGCCCCTTTTACTCCACCCATACATCTCATCCTTGATCACCCCTTCATGTTCACTCCATCCACCTCTGCCTTCCACATCTCTTTTACAGACCTTTCTTCATTCAGTCTTTCCATGTGTTCATACATACATATACATACATATACCCCCTTACAAGGGAGGTAGTCAAAAAGGAAAAGGCATTAAATCATTCCCACCCATTCCATCCCTGAATACACTCCACACCCCTTCACCCTCCCATTCATCTTAGCACCTCCTGGATGACGGGTCATCCCTGCACCTTGTCCACTGCCCTGGGTCAGAAGCAGTGTCGCAAGACACAGCACATCCACAGCAAGGCCGCTTCATTAAATCGGTGACCCCCCCCTCTCTGTCCCCCCATGCATAAAAGGAGAAGACTGGGAGAAATCCCTTCAGGCTGTGTCAAATTTGCTCACACATACTACCTCACCCCCCCCCCATCCCCCTGCCCATTCCACCTCATGCATCACAACATCATCCATATACAACCATTCTCCATTCACCCCTGTCTTCTGTCCTCTCCCGTCCTTCCTCAACAGACATTCCCCTCTTCCCCAAAGCCCCCTTCACCCCATCCATCCACCTCATCCTAGGACGTCCCTTCATGTTCACTCCCTCCACATCTGCCTTCCGTACCTCTTTTACTAGTCTTTCTTCACTCATTCTTTCCATGTGTCCAAACCATCCTCATACTCTTTCATGAACCCTATCTCCCAACCCCCTTTCCACCCCTGTTCTCCTCCTCACCTCCTCATTTCTCATGCTATCTATCCTAGTAACCTCCATCATACTTCTCAGACACCTCATCTCAAACACATTCAAACTCCTTCTCTCTTCCTCTCTTATGTTCCATGTTTCTGCCCCATACAGTGCTGTTGGCACAATCACTCCTTCATATAGTCTCCTCTTAGCATCCATTCCCATGTGGTCAAACCATCCTAATACTCTTTCATCAACCCTATCTCCCAGCTCCCTTTCCACCCCTGTTCTTCTCCTCACCTCCTCATTTCTCAATTCATCCAGCCTAGTAACCCCTACCATACTTCTCAGGCTTTTAATCTCAAACACATTTAAATTCTTCCTCTCTTCCTCTTATGTTCCATGTTTCTGCCCCATACAGTGCTATTGGAACAATCACCCCTTCATACAATCTCCTTGTGGGATCCATTCCCAAATATTTATTTCTCATTACGCTTTTTAATCCCCCATTGTATTTATTTTGCCTCTCTCAATCTACATTCTACCTTCACTTCCACGCCTCCATTTCTTGCCACATTCACCCTCAAGTATCTAAAGCTATCCACTTCCTCTAGTCTCTCTCTCTAAAGGGGGTGAGGTCAGTACTTGTACCTTTGCTTGAATTTACCTTGAAGCACTTCTGCCTCAAGGGGGTGTTGCTCCCCCGATGGAACTTGAGGCAAAGCCACGGCGTAGCCTCCACCTTTCAGTTTGTTGTTTGTAGTCCAGCTGGTCAATAATGGAGTTGGAATTTGCTGGACATGATGCTGTATAACCTGGGATGCCTGGCTGATCTGGTAGGGTTGACAAGAATTTGTCAAGTTCCCTTTTGAAAACTTCCGTTTTAACACCTGTAATGTTCCGTAGGTGTTTAGGTAAGTGATTGAACAGTCAGGCCCCCTTTCTTGAGATGCTGTTGTGTTGGAGCGTCTTGACTTTTTGTGGGCACTGATGGCAGGGCCAATTGGGTGCATTTTCTTCCAGTTCTATTTTCTTCTGGGGTGATGTGGGTCTTTACTGGTTTAATAGGTTCTGTTTTGGGTGGAGTGATCTGGCCTTCTAGGATTTTCCACATATATTATCAGATATCTCTCTAGTCTCCTCTCTATGGAGGAGAGTTCATTTGCAGCCAGTCTTTCCCAGTAATTGTGTTTGTCCACATCTTGGTGAGGTAAAGGTTCTCTGCAGTCTCCAGCTGCATGATGTGGCCTTTGTATGGAGCCCAAAGTTGTGAGTAGTCAATGATAGGGATGACTAGGGCTTTCCATAAGGTTAGCAGGGTTTCTGATTCTCTGGTGTGAAAGGTTCTAAGTATGTATCCCATTCGTTGTCTGCATTTTAAAACTTTTTTCTGTGTTGATCAAATGTAGTATCATCTGAAAGTAGAACACCTAGATCTTTTACCAATGTTTGTTGTGTGATATGGTTTCCTTTTGGATCTTTAGAAGAAGTTTCGTGTCCATTCTTACTGAACTTTATAAATTCAAATTTGTCCTCATTAAATTTCGTGTTATTAATTTCTGCCCATTTGTATATTTAATTTAGGTCTTTCTGTAGTTGGGAGCTATCTTTTTTTGCCAGAGATTGTTTTGAATACCCAAGTGTTGTCTGCAAATGATAGTAATGGGCTGGAGATATCGGTGTTGATGTCGTTGATCATAATCAAGAGTAGTATAGGGCCAAGGACAGTACCCTGCAATGCCACTTATCACTGCTTCTTCTCTTGATGCTGTTCCCTCCACATAGGTAATTTGTTTCCGATTTGTAAGGAATGACTGAATCCACTCCCCAAGCTTGCCCCTTATCCCTAGTGATTTGGTCTTTTGAATGAGGATCATATGGTTAACTTTGTCATAGGCTTTTGCAAAGTCTAGATATATTGCATTGACATTTTTGTTCTCTCCAATGGATTTTAGGATGAAATTGTGGAAGTCTATCAATTCTGTTAGGCATGAATGTTTGCTTCTAAAAGTGTGTTGGAAGTTTCTCATTAATTGGTTTTTCTCTAGGAAATGTACAATATGGTTTTTTGTGATTCTTTAAAAAGTTTTAATGATATTTGAGGTGAGTGCTATTAGCCTGTAATTTTTCGGTTCCTTTTTGGATACTCCTTTATGTATAGGAGTGACGTTGGCAAGTTTGAATATTTCTGGTATTTCACCCATATCCAGGGACTTTCTTCCACAGTGTAAGGAAGGGAGTTGATATTGTCTTTTTGAGAATATAGGTGCCTATGTCATCTGGACCAGGTGACACTGATGTTTTCATATTGTCTATAGCCTTCTCTATATCTTCCTTTCTTATTTCTATGTCCTTGTCAGAGTTGTCCAATTTCTTGGGTAAACTTATGTATACTTACCCATTCCAATAGAATATAAATCCTGATTTTTTTTTTTTATTATTATTCCCACATAGTGAAGATAGTGAATATAGTGTTGTAAAAGAATTGGATGGTGAAGACACTCTTTCCACATCAGTCAGCTAGGCAGGAAATGAAAGATAAGAGTCTTGGTAACAACTAGGTCAAGTCATATTTCATCAAACTCTCATCTCTGTTTTCTAAAGAATTTTTTTAATTTGAGTAATGAAAAGATGCTGTAAATATTCTGGTAGGATGAATAATAATAAAAAAAAAAAAATAGTTACAGTTCCTTTTATTTCACACTGACCAAATTAAAGCATGCTTTTTTTCCCTTTCAAATGTCACAAGAAATTGGTCAAATAGAACCAGAGATATTACTTAATAAAAAACAAAAATCACAAACTTTACAGGAGAGGGCATTTAAATATTACAAGCATATCATGAAGCCATTTTTAAAAGGCCTCAGACTCATAGTCACCCATGACACACTCTGTTTGTTTACATTTTCTTTGAAATGTATTTATTTTTTTATCTTTGTAGCTGATGAGCAGGTAGGGAGTAGGTGCTGTGTGATGAGTGATCCACATGATGGGTTGGGTGCAATTGAGGGAAGCGGTGTTGCGAGTATTCCAGCAGGAACACATTCATCTTTTCATTCTTGTCTTTCTTCCTGTTTTCATCTCTTGCATTCCCTAGCCTTCTCTAGACTTTTATGCATCTTCAATAAATCTCTTCACCTTTCCCATGATGACAACTGGAGAAATAATTGAATAATGGGCTTGATCTTGTTCGCATATGTGAGGCTAAGAAGCGATCTTCCAATTATTGACAGGAAATGGAGGGATTACAGAGATAATGGCTTGTGGCATGATATAGGGGATGGGAAAAGTTGCCAGATATCTTAATAAGCACAATTTAGTACTCAAAACAGAAATGGCTATCGAGATTTTGAGTTTATTTCAATATAAAGAATGTTTGTTTACAACATGGGGTTACCAGAGGCGGCCAATATTTTATCTGTTTTACTCTGTATAAAAAGTTAGAATCAAAATACAGCTGTACAACTTGGTAGGAGTGTTGCCACCATCACAGAGATATTTTTGAAATGTTTAACAAAAATTCATTATTGTGCCAGATTTTTTCGACTGATCATGGTGATCACTCCGTTAAAGATAGATGTGAATTGAGGAAGCTTGTGAATAGATGAACAAAATTAATGTGGCTCTGTTAATTATGTTGAATGAATGAGGAGAGAGGTCATCATATAATGAAGTGGTGCAAGTAAACCAACTGGATATCAGGCTCTGCTGTGAATGTGCTGTGTCACACTGCATTGCCTTCAACCTAAGCAATGTGGCAGGGGACAGAGATAACCCTCTATCCATGAGGTAATGAGTTAAGAGGGACATTAATGTTTTTTAATATGCATGTAGTGGATGTGTGCTGTGACTTGGCCACTCCACTAGTGAGGGAGAAAGGGCCTATGATACATATATTATGTTTTCTACATGTTTTTATCCATCCACATACCAAATGACCCTTTCCCCTCTTATAAGGGGGGTATCTTTAATAGATCTATTATGTAATCAACATTAACAAACTTTAATTTGAAAGAAACACTTGCATGATTGCCACACTTGTGAGATGGGTGAATACTGTATATGATCATACAAGTGTTACTCTAGTGGGTCTTAAGTGTTGAAATTTATTTTTTATATTATTTTCATATAAATAATTTTTGTAAGTTATAGGATGTTTTTTATATGATAGAGATTCAATGCTAACACACTATTAGCCCTGTATTAACCCAGGTTGTATATTTTCAGAGTGAAAATGACAAACATGAAAGAGCAAGAGGTTATATCCAACTGGCAGGAGCAGTTATCTCCCCTAGTGATGAGGACTCTCATACGTTTACAGTCTCACCAGCAGTGGGGGAATCGTATAAGTTACGTGCAGTGGACACCAAGGATAGACAAATGTGGATCAACAGACTCCGTGTTGTTGCAGAAATGCACACACGAGCAATTGCTCATGTGAGTGGCTGTAATGTTTTCTTTTAAGTTGCCATGCTGCTGCTGCTGCTTCTGCTTTGCCTCAGTAAGTGGTGGAAAGGGACAGATTTCTTAAGTTAGAATTGAGTTGTCTCCTGAGTTATGTATATTGGCTTACCTATCTGTCTCATTTCTCAGTGCCTCATTTTATTGGCTTATACTATATGTAAAGTAAATCTTAACTGTTTCTTTTACCAAATTTTTGCCTTTTAATAGAGTGTAGGTAGAAGTGTTTGTAGGATGGTGAAGACTTTCCATATATTTTATTTTATTTTATTTTCTTATCATTTATGTGTTTGTTTTTTATTATTTATTTATTCATTATTTATTATAGATTATTGTTATTTTTCTGTTTGTTTATTATTTATCATTATCTATTAATTTAATTTATTTATTCACTTATTTATTTTACATATACATATACCAAGGCTTTTTTCCCCTTACAAGGGGGGTAGCCAAAAAGAAAAAGGCACAAAATCAATCCCACCCATTCCACCCCTGAATGCACTCTACACCCCTCCACCCTCCCTCTTATCTTAGCACCTCCTTTATTTTTTATTTTCTCCTGCATCTGTCCTAGTCATTTTCTCCTGCCTCTGACCTATTTATGGACCTAAAGGTTTCCTGTTGGGATGTCTTTCCTTTGTAATACCTTGTCCTACAGGTTATATCAATCTTTGCATGGGTATAGGTTAATGACCCCCATCTTGAGGTGGTACTCCAATGAGGGAAAAATATTAGATTTAAGAAAGCAGTCAGAAGTATGTGCTATGTGAAAAAATGTGTATGTGCAAGTCATCAGGTCATATTTCAACCATCTGGGTAAGTGTGTGCCTTTACATTCATGTCAAGGATTAGTTTCCGATTCTGTGTAAATGAGGATGAAATTAATATTCAGTCCCACCAATGCATTGGCATAGGAAGTGAAGGAGCAGTTTTAAGTTAGTATTCTAGAAGAGTGGGAACTGAAAACAGGTGAAGGAATTGGAGTTTAGGAAATTAGTAATATGCATGGATAAATTTGTCCTTAATTTGTGTGGAAAGGTAACTTAGAAAAAAGAAAGAAAAGTACATGATTGTAATTGAAATCAGGTTAAGGATTGTAAGATACAAGTTTGTGGCCTGATTTTGCCTTGAATGTTAAATTAATGATGTCTTGAAGAGCATGTATTGTATGTGCAAAGACAAGTGCCCCCCTAACACTGATACTTCATGCTGTCATTGAATAAGTGAATTTCATCATAGTCAGTCAGTCAATCTATTGCCCCATGCCATTCTTGCAGGAGATCCATAGCAGCTAGGTAATTGAAAGCAGCTACAGATTGCCCCACAAATCATTTGTACAAGAGATATTGTATTGTTGGCTGGGTAAGGTGAGATATTCAATATCACCTGTGTGGTGATTATATCTTGGGGAAATTGCATCTGTGTGTAGGTCTATTCTGTGTTTGTATTGTTTTAAAGCTGGATGGTGGCCTGAATGCAGATGCACTAATTTTTTTCGTGGGACATATTTCTCTGTAGGGGTAATATCTCGGGAAGTTTGGTTGACTAGTGAGTTTAGTGGTTGGTCTTGGAGTACTTGTTATGTGATCTTGAGTGTGAATGTGCATCTCATGGAGTGTTTGTTTTCTTGATTTTAGGGGAACCATTGGTGTAGTTAGTACATAGTGTAGTTAGTGTCCTTCTCATTAAAGCCTATACTTGCTACTGATTATTGTAAGTTTATTTTCTTCATGATTTTTAATAGGAGTTAGTTGATGTGTGGGATGAGTATCAAAATGGAGGCCCAAGATTTTTTAGTTCTTTTTTAGTGGAAGAGTTTGGCAGTTCATTTGTACTCCTGAATGTTTCTTTGATCCAGCATGAAAACATGATATATCTTCTATGAATGACTTGTGGGCCAATCTGGTGGCTCTTGTTATTTATGTGGGCAACATGGGTCTCCTGCAAGAGAGACCAGGGGCAACACACTAATTGATCTAATGATCCTCTACAATCTTATGGAGGAGTGACTGAAATCTTAATTTGGATCCATGCTTGAGATCGAGAACCATTGTTCTAGGTCCTGAAGATGTGTATTTAATTTTCACTTCATCAGAACTCAGTGATGTTAGATCTTCTACAAGATGTAATTCACTGTTCTATGTCTTACTGGTGTACTTGAGATAAGAATCATTTCTCCTCTATAAAGACTTATTTTTTGTTTGATTTTTACACAGAATGACTCACTCAATCATGTTAGATCTTCTGCAGGGTATAATCTACTGTTCTGGGTCTTACTGATGTGTTTGAGATACAAGTTGTTTCTCCTTCATAAAGACTCATTTCTCGTTTGATTTTTCACACAGAATAACCCACCACTAGCCCCAAGGGAACATCGAACTCGAGATACTCAGCAGCAGGGTGCAGGAGCAGCAGCACCACCTGCCATGGGATTAGCAGTGTTAGACGCTTTTACACAAGTAGCAGAGGTTTTAGAAGAGGCACGAAATCATCACACTGCACTGGCACATGCGATAGAGGAGCTGCCATCCTATGGTATGTAATTTTAAAAGAAAACTTAATTCATGCGATCAGAAGACATGATATATTGTATTTGATCAAAACTGTAACTTAGTTATTCTAAACAATTTTAACCCCTGCAGCAGTTTTATACTCTATGGACCTCATTCTGGGTAATGCCCCAGAAAATATTCATAAAGTATATCAGCATATTGAAGAAACTAGAAAACTGAGTGAAAATTTGAATTGGTTATTTAAGCTTGAATTCTGACATACTTAGGAAAGCATAGGTTTTTTTTTTTTTTTTTTTTTTTTTTAAATAAGAAAATTAGGGATAAGTGGAACAAATAAGGGTAGCCTAAAGAATATATAGAGTGGTGTTGGGGATGGGTTTTTGGAACTAGGGTTACACTAAGACTGTATCCAGAATTTATTCTTGGAAACTGATAAATGTCTCTATTAGTACATAGACTGAATGTGAAAAAACCCTTGACATTGGAAAGTGGGTGGACACCATATCCCTGTGTATCCCTATTTCTATCATTGAGGAACTTATAGTTGGTGGCTGCAAGTTGTGATCATGGAAGAGGGATCAGTGGCAGGGACTTGCAAGTGGTAGTCTGCCAAATGTATAAAGAAATATACATGTGCCCTGACCACTGCTCAGGTCAGAAGAAGTGCACCAAAGCACAGCACCTCTTTGGCTGTTGGACCCTATGGAGGTGCTGCCTTCCTACATTGCTTCAGACCTGAACTGTGAGCAGGGGACAGGGATGACCTTTTATCCGCAGGGACCTAAGATATAAGGGGCAACAAATGGGTGCTGGATGGGTGGAGGGTGTGTGCATGCTTTGTCTAGACCACCCTCCCTTAGAGGGAAAAGGCCTTTTGGTATACATATATATACATATATATATATATATATATATATATATATATGTATGTATGTGTGTATATATATATATATACATATATATATATATATATATATATATATATATGTATGTATGTGTGTATATATGTATGCATATATATATGTATTTATGTATGTATGTATACCCCCCTTTACCTGATTCACCCACCTCATTCTTGGTCTTCCTCTCAAGTTCACTCCATTCACTTCTGCTTTTCACACTCTCTTGTTTTACCAGTCTTTACTCACTCACTCATTCTTATGCCCAAACCACTGCATCACTTTTTGATCTATTTCACTTGACAGCTTTCCCTCCACCCCTATATCCTGTCTCATCTTCACATTTATTTATATTAATCCTTGTAACACATACCATACTTCTCAAACACTTCATCTTGAATATATTCAGATTCTTCCTTTCCACCTCACTCAAATTCTTAGTCTCTGGTACATACAGTGCCATGGGAGCAGTTGCTCATACAATCTTCTCTTTGCTTTCAACCCCATATACCTATTTCTCATAACACTTCTCATTCCTCCCAGACATTTACTTGCCTTGTTATTCTATAATTCATCTCTGCCTCCATTCCTTTCACTTCCTCCTGTAATTCCAAATACTTAGAATTCTCTTTTTTTTTCAGACTTGTACCCTTCAAACTCTTATCCAGTCTGCCACCATCTTCATTCCTTGCACATCTCATTTTACTTTTGCCCACATTTACTCACAACTTTCTCCTCTTGCACAACCTTTCAAACCTTTCACCAACTGCATCATTCTCTCCTTGGTACCATCCACAAGTGCAATGTCATCCACAAAAACAACTGGCTTACCTTCCACTACCTCCGGCCTTTCCCTCTCCAAATTTATCCCTAGTACTTTGCTTATCTACCATCCTATAATCACTTAACCTACACTCCTTCCTCTCCTAAACCCACACTGCTCTGCCCCACATACATACATACATACATACATATACCAAGGCTTTTTTCCCCCTTACCAGGGGGGTAGCCAAAAAGGACAAGGCACAAAAACATTCCCACCCATTTCATCCCCGAAAACACTCCACCCTCCCTCCCATCTTAGCACCTCCTAGATGACGGGTCATCCCTGCACCCTGTCCACTGCCCTGGGTCAGAAGCAGTGTCGCAGGACACAGCACATCCACAGCAAGGCCGCTTCATTAAATCGGCGACCCCCCCTCTCCGTCCCCCCATATAAAGGAGAGGACGGGGAGAAATCCCTTCTGGCTGCGTCAAAATTTTTGCTCACACATACTACCTCACCCCCATTCCCCCGTCCAATCCACCTCATGCATCACAACATTTTCCATATACAACCATTCTCCATTCATCCCTGTCTTCTGTCCTCTCCCGTCCTTCCTCAACCGACATTCCCCTCTTCCCCAAAGCCCCCTTCACCCCATCCATCCATCTCATCCTAGGACGTCCCCTCATGTTCACTCCCTCCACATCTGCCTTCCATACCTCCTTTACTAGTCTTTCTTCACTCATTCTTTCCATGTGTCCAAACCATCCTAATACTCTTTCATCCACCCTATCTCCCAGCTCCCTTTCCACCCCTGTTCTCCTCCTCACTTCCTCATTTCTCACTCTATCCAGCCTAGTAACCCCCTTCATACTTCTCAGACACTTCATCTCAAACACATTCAAGTTTCTTCTCTCTTCCTCTCTCATGTTCCATGTTTCTGCTCCATACAGTGCTGTTGGCACAATCACTCCTTCATACAGTCTCCTCTTAGCATCCATTCCCAGATTCCTATTCCTCATTACACTTTTTAAACCACCAAGGCATTTACTTGCTTCTCTCAATCTACATTCTACCTCCACATTCACTCCACCCTTTCCTGCCACATTTGCACCCAAATATCTAAAACTATCCACTTCCTCCAGTTGCTCTCCCTTAATGCTCACTTCCAGATTACTGCCACTTTCACCCCTTGTACATCTCATCACCTTACTTTTACCCACATTTATCTTCAGCTTTCTTCTATCACACACTCTCCCAAACTCTGTCACCAACTTCCTCAATCCCTCCTCCGATCCTGCCACAAGCGCAGTGTTGTCCGCAAACAACAGCTGGCTCACCTCCCATTTTTCTCCATTTTCCTTAACCATCTCCAATCCCTGACCCACTACCCTTGCATTCACCTCTTGCACCACCCCATCCATGTATAAGTTGAACAGCCAGGGTGACATAACGCATCCCTGACGAAGTCCCACCTTTACCTCAAACCACTCACTCTCTCCATTTCCAATCCTGACACAAGCTCTAATACTCTCATAAAAACTCTTGACAGCTCCCAGAAGCTTTCCTCCTATCCCATATATCCGCATAACCTCCCACAGTGCCTTTCTGTCTACCCTGTCGTAAGCCTTTTCCAGATCCATAAAGGCCCAGAAAACATCCTTCCCCTTTCCTATAGCTTTCTCACATATCTGTCTTACCACAAAAATCTGATCTACACAACCTCTACCTGTCCTAAACCCACACTGTTCCTCACCAATTACTCCCTCTGTTCCTCTCCTAATCCTCTCAATCAAGATCCTCCCATAAGCCTTCCCAACTACACTTAACAAGCTAATCCCTCTGAAACTACTACATTCACACTTGTCCCCCTTTCCCTTGTAAAGTGGAACTATACACGCACTCCTCCAGTCCTCCGGCACTCTACCTTCTCTCCAGCAAACATTAAATAACCTCACCAACCAGTCCACCATCACTATACCTCCTTTTTTAAGACATTCTGCATGGCATCCATCCAGACCAGGTGCCTTACCTGCTTTCATCATCTTAACTGCTGCCTTCACTTCATCCTTCCTTATTTCTCCTCCATTTTCCTCACTCATCACTCTCATTTTCTTAGCATTTCCCACTGCAGCTATCTTTCCCTCCCTATTCTCCTTCACATTAAGCAACTCCCTAAAATATTCTGCCCATCTTCCCCTTACTGCCTTCTCCTCCATTATCATCTCTCCATCTGCACCTTTTACCTTTTACATAAACAAATAAAACCTATTGAACCACCTTCCCATCTTAGGACCTGGGGAATGAAGGGTTGCACTGTCCCCAACCACTTGTATTGGTATGTTTGCTGCTGAGCAGGTTAAAACGTCACTACTTTAAGTGGAGATTAGGAATGGAGACAGTTCAAATTCTACCAAGCAAGCAAGTTTGTAGTAAGGGCATAGTGTAGTAAATTCTCTGCTTCAAAAAGTCCTCCATAAGGAGACATTATCCTAACTTTCTCTGAGAGGGAAGTTTGTGGGATTAAATTGAATCAAATAAATAATTTCTAACAGAGAAGTCTTCTGAGAAAAAAATGGTTCATGTAATTGCTATGCATTAGGAAGCATGAAACATGTTTAATGTATTTTTTATATGAATATGTTCCATGTTCTCATTTTACATTAAATATTGAGAATGAACTCTGGTAACAAAGATGATTAGTGTTAGGTTATTGCAATGAAAATTCTTTGGATAAAATTTATACAAGATGATTAGGTATTTGGTTTTGTAAATAGTTGGTCAGACATGTAGCATGAGATGTAGACAATTTGTACATATGATTTTTAAAAAATAGATAAAAAGATTAGGGAATAAGTTTTAAAGATAGTGTTTACTTGATTTTAATGCATTTATCTTTGAAGAAGTAGATGTAAAGGTAGATTAAGGAATGTCATGTTGTAAGAAAATATATGAACTCTGTTGTGAAATAATTTTAAACTGTTCTTTATGTGGAATGATTAATTTTTTGTAACCTTGTATATAGGAGTGGATACTTGTTTCATAATTTTTGTATAATTTTTTTTTCCATAGGAATATTAGATTTTACAGAATTATATATTGAACTTCATATGGAGTCTCCAGATTCTCTGTCAACTTTGCTCTTCCCTGTTAATGTATTCAAATTGAACATGACACACTTTTTTTTTTCTCTATATTTGTTAGAATTTATTTTTCATTAAAACAAGACCATTATTTCTTCTCTGCCACACTGCTAATTTAATCTTGTATATGGTTACAACAATTCTTATTGATCACGAAATTTTTATTATCTTTTTTTTTTATCACACAGATTCCTGTCTAATATCAACCTAATTTTTATTATAACCACGCTAATCCTTGTTTATGATGACACCAATTTTTGCATATGACCACACTAATTTTCTTAATATGATCACATTGATCTTCTCTAAGCTGATCTGCTACACTTGGTTTTGCTGTTCTATGGCAAACTCTAGTCCTGATTATTTTCATTTCTTTATGCCACCTTGACAAACTCCAAGTGTCTTTGTCTGTAGGCTTCACACGCTACACAGGTAGGAAGGGATTTGGGGTCTGTACGCCCTAAAACTTGTACGTATTTTGGTCAGATCACTGACCCTTCCTGACTAGTGCCTCTGCTCACACATCCTTTGCTCACGCAGCCTCCGCTGGCACAGCCTCTGCTCACGTCTTCTACTCACATGTACTCTGCTCACACGTGATCAGCTGGAATGTCCTTTGCTCACACGTCCTTTGCTGGCACAGAATCTGCTCACATACCCTCTGCTCTCACATCATCTGTTCACAAGTCTTTTGGTGTCATACCTGTATAGCACATCTGTATGTCAGTACTGTCATATTCACCACTGTTAACACCACCACCATCAGTGTCATCACCATTGCTATCATAACCATTATCCTGTATCTTGTATAAGCATGCTACTACTGATGCTGTGGTTTCTATCAGCCACTCGATAGTTTTCGTGTACTCGCCTTGTAATCTCTGTGCCCATAACTGCATAACTGTCTTAACCTTTTTCACATCCTTGTATATCATACCCCCACACATAGACACATACACACATACACTCTCTCTCTCTCTCTCCCTCCCTCCCTCCCTCCCTCTCCCTCCCTTTCCCTCTCCCTCTCCCTGTCTCTCTCTCCCATTTGCTTTTTCACTTTCTCCCTTCTCTTCCCCTCCTCTCCCCCTCCTCTCCCCTCCCTTCCACTCCCCTCGCCTCCCCTCCCTTTCCCTCCCCTCCCTTTCCCTCCCCTCCTTTTCCCTCCCCTCCTTTCCCCTCCCCTCACCTCCCCTCCCCTCACCTCCACTCCCCTCCACTCACCTCACCTCACCTCCCCTCCCCTCACCTCACCTCCCCTCCCCTCCCCTCTCTTCCCCTTTCCTCCCTCTTTCCCTCCTCCTCCTTTGCCTTTCGTAACTCCCTTCCTCCTTCCCTCCCATACACACTCCCACCCACACTTCTTCACCCCCTCCCTCTCACACTCCCACCCACACTTCCTCACTCCTCCTTCTCACACTCACACTCACACTTCCTCACCCTTCCCTCTCACTCTCCCTTACTCAGTCACTCACTCACTCACTGAGTTAGTTCTTTCAACTTCAAAGAGTAATTTTTTCCACTACATTGTGTATTGTCTCGTTTTATTAATTTTTTTTTGTCTCTTCCTTCACTTCATTTTTCCCCTTCCCTATCCTGTTCCTTCCCTTTCCACTTTCTTCTTCAATTTATTGTCTCCTCTCCCTCTCTCCCACTCCCTCTTACAGCTGACAGTATAGCTATATCGTGTTTCACACAGCCACTCACCCCTGCCCAGTGTCAGTAGGAACAGCTGCTAAGTATCTCTCCTCTTGTAGCACACCTGTGGTTTCCCATCACCCTTACCTCCTGCACTAGATATATATTTGCTCTCTCTCTCTCTCTTTCTCTCTCTCTTTCTCTCTCTCCCTCTCTCTCTGTCTCTCTCTCCCTCTCTCTGTCTCCCTCTCCTTCCTTCCCTCCCTCCCTCCCTCCCTCCCCCCCCCCCCTCTCTCTCTCTCTCTCTCTCTCTCTCTCTCTCTCTCTCTCTCTCTCTCTCTCTCTCTCTCTCTCTCTCTCTCTCTCTCCCCCTCTCTCTCTCTCTCTCTCTCTCTCTCTCTCTCTCTCTCTCTCTCTCTCTCTCTCTCTCTCTCTCTCTCTCTCTCTCTCTCTCTCTCTCTCTCTCTCTCTCTCTCTCTCTCTCTCTCCTCTCTCTCTCTCCCTCTCTCTCTCTCTCTCTCTCTCTCTCTCTCTCCCTCTCTCTCACCCTCTCTCTCTCTCTCTCTCTCTCTCTCTCCCTCTCTCTCTCCCTCTCTCTCTCTCTCCCTCTCTCTCTCTCTCTCTCTCTCTCTCTCTCTCTCTCTCTCTCTCTCTCTCTCTCTCTCTCTCTCTCTCTCTCTCTCTCTCTCTCTCTCTCTCTCTCTCTCTCTCTCTCTCTCTCTCTCTCTCTCTCTCTCTCTCTCTCTCTCTCTCTCTCTCTCTCTCTCTCTCTCTCTCTCTCTCTCTCTCTCTCTCTCTCTCTCTCTCTCTCTCTCTCTCTCTCTCTCTCTCTCTCTCTCTCTCCTCTCTCTCTCTCTCCTCTCTCTCTCTCTCTCTCTCTCTCTCTCTCTCTCTCTCTCTCTCTCTCCCTCTCTCTCTCTCTCTCCCTCTCTCTCTCCCTCTCCCTCTCCCTCTCCCTCTCTCTCTCTCTCTCTCTCTCTCTCTCTCTCTCTCTCTCTCTCTCTCTCTCTCTCTCTCTCTTTCTCCCTCTCTCTCTTTCTCTCTCTCTCTCCCTCTCTCTCCCGCTCTCTCTCTCACACACACACACATATAAACAAATATTTTTGGAGAAACTTATAATTTAATAAGAACAATCAAAGTGGCTTTAACGTACCTGGACGAAGAAATGGTGAAGAAAATACTAGTTACTTTGATAAGACCAAGATTGGAATATGCAGCGATGGTGTGGTCATTAAGTACAAAAAAATGTATAACAAAACTTGAAAGAATACATAGAGCAATTACAAAATTAGTACCAACACTCTCAGAACTATCATATGAAGAGAGACTAACAAAACTGGAACTACAGACATTAGAACAAAGAAGAGAGAAAGGAGACTTGATAACTATTTATAGAATCATGAAAGGCATAGAAACTATTGATAGAGAGGATCTAATAAAATGGGATAGTAGAAATACAAGAGGATGCGGAAAGAAAATCAAGAAAGACAGTTATAGAAGGGACCTGAAAAAGAACAGCTTTCCCCACAGAGTAATAGACATCTGGAACAAGTTGGACAAAAAAGTGGTGTGTGCAAAAACAATTCATGAATTTAAAAACATACATACATACATACATATACCAAGGCTTTTTCCCCCTTTCAAGGGAGGTAGCCAAAAAGGGAAAGGCATAAAAACACTCCCACCCATTTCATCCCTAAATACACTCCACACCCCTCCCACCCTCCCGCTCATCTGAGCACCTCCTGGATGACGGGTCATCCCTGCACCTTGCCCACCGCCCTGGGTCAGAAGCAGTGTCGCAAGACACAGCACATCCACAGCAAGGCCGCTTCATTTAATCGGCGACCCCCCCCTCTCCGTCCCCCCTTGCATATAAGGAGAGGACGGGGAGAAATCCCTTCGGGCTGCGTCAAAATTTGCTCACATATACTACCTCACCCCCCGCCCATTCCTCCTCATGCAATCACATCATCCATATACAACCATTCTCCACTCACCTCTGTCTTCCGTCCTCTCCCTTCCTTCCTCAACAGACATTCCCCTCTTCCCCAAAGCCCCCTTCACCCCATCCATCCACCTCATCCTAGGACGTCCCCTCATGTTCACTCACATCTGCCTTCCATACCTCTTTTACTAGTCTTTCTTCACTCATTCTTTCCATATGTCCAAACCATCCTAATATTCTTTCATCAACCCTATCTCCCAGCTCCTTTTTCACCCCTGTTCTCCTCCTCACCTCCTCATTTCTCACTCTATCCAGCCTAGTAACCCCCACCATACTTCTCAGACACCTCATCTCAAACACATTCAAACTCCTTCTCTCTTCTTCTCTTATGTTCCACATTTCTGCCCCATACAGTGCTGTTGGCACAATCACTCCTTCATACAGTCTCCTCTTCGCATCCATTCCTAAATGTCTATTCCTCATTACACTCTTTAATCCACCAAGGCATTTACTCGCTTCTCTCAATCTACATTCTACCTCCACCTTCACTCCACCTTTTCCTGCTACACTTGCACCCAAGTATCTAAAACTATCCACTTCCTCCAGTCACTCTCCCTTAATGTTCACTTCCAGTCTACTGCCACTTTCACCCCTTGTACATCTCATCACCTTACTTTTACCCACATTTATCTTTAGCTTTCTTCTATCACATACTCTCCCAAACTCTGCCACCAGCTTCCTCAATCCCTCCTCCGATCCTGCCACAAGCGCAGTGTCGTCCGCAAACAATTTAAAAACAGTTTAGATAAAATGAGAGATATGAAGACGGGACACCACAAGCATAGCTCCCCTTCCTGTAAAATACAACTAGGTAAATACACACACACACACACAGAAATTTGTTGCGAGGATATGACAGTTAAAGGCGGAGAAGACTTGTGGGGTAATGTATGACTGGACATGACCATGGAATATACAATGACTCATTGGGTCAGTGAAAACACCAGATACAGAAGTAATGAGCCGTCGACACTAGATTTGATATTTACAACAGAACCTGAAATTGTGGATAAAATCCAGTACAAGACACCAATTGGAAAGAGTGACCATATACTCATTGAGACTGAACTAAAGGAAGAAATATACATGGAGGGAAATTAAAAGCATAGGAAAGGATGATTGATGTACAGCAAAATGGACTTTGGAAAACTAAAGAAATTCCTCCAGAATGCAAATTGGGAAAAATTTTACATGGAAGAGACAAAAGTGGAAGAGAAATGGGATATCTTGATGGATAATTACAATGAAGAGGTGAATAGGCACGTACCAAGACAGAAGCTAGAGAGAGTGTACATTAAATGCTGGTTCAACAAAAGATGCAGTGAGGCAAAAGATAGAAGGGACAGAGCTTGGAAAAGATGGAGAAAAGATAAAAAACCTGGAAAATGGCAAGTATATATAAACTATAGAAATGAGTATGTAAAAATGTGAAGAGAGGAAAAAAGGAACCATGAAAAGGACATTATAGATAAATGCAAAGAGCAACCCAAGCTATTCTATCGATACATGAATGGTAAACTTAAAAGTACCACATAAGAAGTTACTTAAGAAATTAGAAACTGAAGGAGGAATACAGGGCAAACTGCTTAAATGGATGGAAGACTTTTTGCAAGAAAGAAAAATGAGAGTAGTGATAAGAGACAAACACTATATATATTAATGATATGGATAAAGAAATTGAAAGTTACATGAGCTTCTTTGCAGATGACGCAAAACTGTTAAAAAAAGTGAACACAGAAGAAGATTGTGAGTCACTGCAGAGTGATCTCAATAAAGTATGGGAATGGAGTAGGAAGTGGGAGATGGAGTTCAATACCAAAAAGTGTAGTAAAATGGAATTTGAAAAAAGCAAAATAAAAAGAATAGAAGGATCATATAAATTGGGAGAAGAAGGAATAAAAAAAGTAGAAAATGAGAAGGACCTGGGAGTCATTATTATGAATAATATGTCACCTGAGAAACATATAAATAAGATTTTTGGAGAAACTTATAATTTAATAAGAACAATCAAAGTGACATTTACATACCTGGATGAAGAAATGGTGAAGAAAATATTAATCACTTTGATAAGACCAAGATTGGAATATGCAGCAACGATGTGGTCACCAAATACAAAAAAATGTATAACAAAACTTGAAAGAATACAAAGAGCAATTACAAAATTGGCACCAACACTCTCAAAACTATCATATGAAGAGAGACTAGCAAAACTTGAACTACAGACACTAGAGCAAAGAAGAGAGAGAGGAGATTTGATAACTATTTACAGAATCATGAAAGGCATAGAAATTATTGATAGGATCTAATAAAATGGGATGAAAGAAATACAAGAGGACACGGAAAGAAAATCAAGAAAGACAGCTATAGAAGAGATCTGAAAAAGAATAGCTTTCCTCACAGAGTAATAGACATTTGGAACAAGTTAGATGAGAAAGTAGTGTGTGCAAAAACAATACATGAATTTAAAAATACACTCATACCTGGATTTAACAGACCTCACTTTAACGGATTTCGGATGCAACGGACAAAATCTGTAGCTTCCGGATCGTCCGGAGCGACCGGACGCGGTCCGATGTTTCCACAGTTGACCGCCAGATGACCTATGGTCGCTTTGTTTACAACTGTGCCGGAACACGTGGAGCTGTTTGGTCCGTGTTTTTCGACCTTTTTGGCCCTGTTTTGTGTGTTGTTTGTGAAATAATTCAACAGTTTTTTTTTAACCATGGCACCTGTACATCCTGTAGAAAAGAGGAAAATAGTCAATTTAACAGTATCACAGAAGCTTGAGTTGATTAAAAAGTTGGAAAGTGGAGTGTCGGTGAAGCAGGTGTGTGATGAATATCCACTTCACTCCGGGCCATAATCTCGCGGGCAGCATTAGCTGCCAGACGTACGATGTTGCGTCATAATACTTGCATCATAAAAAATAGTCACCGCTTATGTCGATCATTCTCTCTTTCACCCATGGAATTTTGATAACCATAGAAAATGTGATGAAGACAGTTTAGAGAGTATGTCATTATGCAGGCGCAACTACAATAAATACTGTATTATCAAGACGCCGATATGGCAGCCTCGTGTATCCACTTGCTCCTCATGCCGCCTACGTAGGCGGCAACGTATGGAAGAGGATATGGAGTAAAGAAACAAACTGTGTCTGATATTCGTAAACAAAAGGAACAACTTACCCAATATTTGCTGAAGTATTGTTTGATGAAAATTTTGGACTTGGTACTCTTGGGGTGAAAATTTTGGGCCAGATCCCAGGTATTTACACTAACAGATTGGATAGTGTGCTTAAGTAAAAGTACCGTACTGTATTCATTCCTCATTTTTTCGTAACGTAATCGTTGAAATACAGTAGTATCGGAAACTTTGGACAATCGGGTATATCGGACCGGTGTTCCCCCCTTTTAGTCCGTTAAATCAAGGCATGAGTGTAGTTTAGATAAAATGAGATATAAAGACGGGACACCACAAGCATAGCTCCCCTTCCCGTAAAATACAACTAGGTATACACACCCACCCCCCCCCACTTTCATCGCACGGACGGCTTGACGAACGCTCTCAACAAAAGTGCCGCTGGTGTATACCACCGCCAAGAGCCGCGCCTAGTCGCATTTGCAGGGGGGGGGGAATTGCTCGTGAGGTAGAGGGAAAGTAAGGAAAGAAGAGAGGGGGAGGGATTACTGGGGAAATGGAAGGTAATGAGGAGGTGGAGGAAATGGCCCTGACGGGCCGCCGGGTAGACAAAAGACCCCAAGACGAGTTGGATGATAACATGTCTAATAGGAATGTGAAGATTAGATGTATAGATAGGAGCAATATAGCAGAAAGTGATGAGAATATTTTCAAGGGATTTAAAGAGAGTGGGGGGGACTCAAACCCCCCCCGACTGACAAGACTAGAGATGAAGGTTGATAAGGTGATCGAGGACTTGGAGAGTAGGTTAGGTCATATGAACACCATTTTAAAAAGGGTTGAAAGATTGGAAGAACTGGAAAAGGCGAATAAAAACTTAACTGATGAAATAGAAGAACTAAAAAGACAGTTAAGAGAGGTAAAGGGGGAGAATGAGGAATTGAAGAAGAATAGTAAAGAAAACAGAGAAACAATAGCTAAAGAAAGTAAAAATTGGAAGCAAACCCAAGAAGGAAATAAGATTTCATTCACTGACATAGTCAAACAGCAATTGAAAGAACATACTGAAGACTCAGTTATTAAAGTGATGAGACAAAAGGAGAATATAGTAAGGGATTTAGCAGACAAGAAGAAATGTATAATTATATTAGGAATGGAAGAGAAACACAACACAGATAGAACCACAAGAATCAAAGAGGAAAATGAAAAAGTAAGCCAATTACTAGAATCAGTTCAGGAAGATGAACCAGGAATTATGAAACAAATCGAAGAGAAATTTAGACTCGGAAAGTATAGCACAGACAAGACCAGACCAATTAAGATTAAATTCAAGTCACAAACAACGGCAGAGAATATCTTATCCAAAACAGGGAAACTAGCAACAAGTGAACAACACAAAAAGATATGGATAAAAAGAGAAATGAATAAAGAGGAAAGAGAGGAAGAAAAGCAGAAAAGACTGGAAGCTAAGACAAAAAACGAGAACAGAACGGAGTCAGAGAAAGAGAGATTCTATTGGAGAGTAGTGAACATGAAACTAAGGAAGTTCGACATACAAAAGAAAAACATAAGGGAAACAGAGAACACAATGGAAGTGGCAGAAAACTAAGAGTGTCTTACACAAATATAGATGGATTAATAACAGGACTGAATGAGCTGAATGATTATTTGAAAGAAAAAGAACCGGACATAATGGGAATTGTAGAAACAAAATTAAAAGGCCCACTACCACCCAACAGTGTAGGACATGATGCATACAATTATTGGATTAGAAACAGAGAGAAAAAGCAAGGGGGTGGAGTTATGTTCCTGACTAAGAAGGATATAAACGTGAAAGGTGTCATATATGGAAAGAATACAGTAGAGATGATTATGATAGAAGTGGAAGACAGAGATAAGAAGAGCAGAAAATTTGTGATCAATTATGTGCCTCCGAAAACAGCCTCATGGGAGGAGAGTGAACATAAAAGTATGTTAGAGGACACAAAGATAGCATTAACTAAAATAATGGAAGACGGAGGAAGAATAGTTATGATGGGCGACTTTAATTGCAAAGAAATCTGCTGGGAAGAAATGACAGCAAAGAGTGGTGATGACTCATGGGGAAATGCTCTACTTGAGATGATTACTGACCATTCAATGACACAATGGATACAAGAGAACACTAGGTATAGAAATGAAGAAGAACCATCGAGGCTAGACTTAATAATTACATCTGAACCTAGAATAGTGGACAAGATTGAATATAAAACACCAATAGGTAAAAGTGACCACATATTGATTGAACTGGAACTTAATGAAGAAAAATATATGAAAAGAAATGAACAATATAGAAAAGGAAGAATGATGTATGAAAAAACAAACTTTGATAAAATAAGAGAATTCTTCCAACAAGAAAACTGGGAAGAAATATACAAAGAAGAAACATCAGTGGAAGAGAAATGGAATATTTTGACAAAAATTTACAAAAAAGGAGTGGAAAAGTATGTCCCAAGACAAAAACAAGAAAAAGAATATGTAAAATGCTGGTACAACAAAAGTTGTAGGGAGTTAAAAGACAAAAGAGACAAAGCCTGGACCAGATGGAAAAAAGACAGAAGACCTGAAAAATGGAAAATATATACTGGTTATAGAAATGAATATGTACAAAAGTGCAGAGAGAAAAAAAGAAAATATGAAAAAGATGTTATAGAAAAGTGTAAAGATCAACCAAAACTATTCTACAGATTTGTAAACAATAAACTGAAAAACAAACAAGACTTGGAGAAATTGAGACAAGGAGGAGTTGAATACACTGAGGAAATGGAAATGGCAGAAATTATGAACAAACATTTTAAATCAGTGTTTACAAGGGAAAATATACAACCTGAAGAGATTGAGTGGAAAGAAAAAGTCCCCCCTATGGAAGAAATAGAAGTAACAAAGAATGAAATATTGACACACTTGGGTAATTTTGATGTCAGAAAATCGCATGGGCCAGATGAAATAGCAAACTGGATTCTGAAAGAATGCAGGAATGAACTGGCAGACAAAATACATAGCATAATAAGCAGTTCCTTAAAAGAAGGAAAAGTTCCAGAAGATTGGAAAAAAGCAAATATAGTACCTATATATAAAGGAGGAAATAAAGAAGAACCTACCAATTATAGACCAGTCTCTCTAACAAGTACAATAGCAAAAATTTGTGAAAGAATTATCAAAAGTAGATGGGTAAAATACTTGGAAAAAAACAACGTACTAAATCCAAGGCAATTTGGATTCAGACAAGGACGGTCATGCGTCACCAATTTAATATGTTTCTATTCAAGGCTAATAGATATAATACAAGAAAGAGATGGATGGGCTGATTGTGCATTTCTAGACCTAAAAAAAGCTTTTGACAAAGTACCACATAAGAAGTTGCTTAAGAAATTAGAATATGAAGGAGGAATACAAGGTAAATTGCTAAATTGGATGGAAGACTTTTTGCAAGAAAGAAAAATGAGAGTAGTGATAAGAGATCAGCACTCAAAATGGAATGAAGTAATAAGCGGTGTCCCGCAGGGAACAGTTCTGGCACCAATAATGTTTGCTATATATATTAATGATATGGATGAAGGAATTGAAAGCTATATGAGCTTCTTTGCAGATGATGCAAAACTACTGAAAAGAGTGAAAACTGAAGAAGATTGTGAATCACTACAGAGGGATCTAAATAAAGTACAAGAATGGAGTAGGAAGTGGGAGATGGAGTTCAATACAAAAAAGTGTAGTATAATGGAATTTGGAAAAAGCAAAAACAGAATAGCAGGATCATATAATTTGGGAGAAGAAGGAATAAAAAAAGTAGAAAATGAGAAGGACCTGGGAGTCATTGTTATGAATAATATGTCACCTGAGAAACATATAAATAAGATTTTTGGAGAAACTTATAATTTAATAAGAACAATCAAAGTGGCATTTACATACCTGGATGAAGAAATGGTGAGGAAAATCCTAATCACCCTGATAAGACCAAGATTGGAATATGCAGCAACGATATGGTCACCAAGTACAAAAAAATGTATAAAAAAACTTGAAAGGATACAAAGAGCAATTACAAAACTGGCACCAACACTCTCAAAACTATCATATGAAGAGAGACTACAAAAACTTAAACTACAGACACTAGAGCAAAGAAGAGAGAGAGGAGATTTGATAGCTATTTACAGAATCATGAAAGGCATAGAAATTACTGATAGAGAGAATCTGATAAAATGGGATGACAGAAATACAAGAGGACACGGAAAGAAAATAAAAAAAGACAGCTATAGAAGAGATTTGAAAAAGAACAGCTTTCCTCACAGAGCAATAGACAGTTGGAACAAGTTAGATGAGAAAGTGGTGTGTGCAAAAACAATACATGAATTTAAAAATAGTTTAGATAAAATGAGATATGAAGACGGGACCCCACGAGCATAGCTCCCCTTCCCGTAAAATACAACTAGGTAAATACAACTAGGTAAATACACACACACACACACAAGATAAAATGAGTTTAGATAAAATGAGATATGAAGACGGGACACCACAAGCATAGCTCCCTTTCCCGTAAAATACAATACACACACACACATACACACACATTTGTGAGAAAATCATCAAGAATAGATGGGTAAATCATCTGGAAGATAACAACATGTTAAACCCAAGACAATTCGGGTTCAGACAAGGTAGATCATGCACCACAAACTTAATATGCTTCTACTCAAGACTAATAGACATAGTGCAAGAAAGAAACGGATGGGCTGATTGTGCATTCCTAGACTTGCAAAAAGCATTTGACAAAGTACCACACAGAAAATTACTAAAAAAAAATTGGAACACATAGGAGGAATACAAGGGAACCTACTAAAATGGATGGAGGACTTCCTGACTGGTAGAAAGATGAGAGTAGTGCTCAGGGAAAAATATTCAGATTGGAAAGAGGTGATCAGTGGAGTACCGCAAGGATCTGTACTGGCTCCAATAATGTTTGCTATCTATATGAATGATATGGACGAGGGCGTGAACTGTTACATGAGCTTCTTTGCTGATGACGCCAAACTGTTAAGGAAAGTAGAAACTGATAAGGACTGTGAAGCACTGCAAGAAGACCTGAATAGGGTATGGAACTGGAGTCAGAAATGGGAAGTGGATTTTAATACTAACAAGTGTAGCACAATGGAGTTTGGAAAAAGCAAAAACAGAATATCAAGAAAATATACAATTGGAACCAAGGAATAAAGAAAGTAGGATCCCAAAAAGACTTGGGAGTAATTATCACAAACGACTTGTCCTATGATATACAGATTAACAAAATTGTCAGGGAGACTTACAACTTGCTAAGATCAATAAAAGTGGCATTTGCTTACTTGGACAAAGACGTGATAAAAAAAATTTGGTTACATTGATAAGGCCTAGACTAGAGTATGTGACATTGAGGTTCCCCAGTACAAAAAAGAACATAATAGAAAGACTCCAAAGAGCAGCTACAAAAATGGCACCTGCACTTGCAAACCTATCATACGAGGAGAGATTGGCTAAACTGGAGCTACCGACACTGGAGCAAGGAAGAGAGAGGGGAGACCTACTGACCATCTACAGAATCATCAAAGGCAGAGATATTTCATAGAGAAGAATTACTAAACTGGGACAAGAGAAACACAAGAGGACATGGAAAAAAATTAAGAAAACATAGCTATAGAAGAGAACTGAAGAAAAACCGTTTTCCACAAAGAGTTTTGGACACTTGGAGCAAACTGGATCATGAAATAGTATGCGCAAAAACCATTCACGAGTTTAAAAGCAAACTAGACACAGAGATACAATGGCGGGACAACACGAGCATAGCTCCCCTTCCCGCAAAATACAACTAGGTAAATACAACAACTAGGTAAATACACACACACACACATACACACATTCACACATTCACACATACCTGGAAGAAAAATCTATACTGAACCCAAATAAATTTGGATTCAGACAAGGGAGATCATGTACAACAAATCTGATCTGCTTTTACTCAAGATTAGTAGACATAATACAAGAAAGAGATGGATGGGCGGACTGTGTTTTTCTGGACCTGCAAAAGGCATTCGATAAGGTACCTCTTAAGAAATTAATAAATAAGATAGAATCAAAGGGTGGAATCAGAGGAAAATTATTGGAATGGATGGAAGACTTCCTGATTGGGAGGAAAATGAGAGTTGTAATTAAAGAAAAATTCTCCAACTGGGAAGAAGTAAAAAGCGGTGTCCCGCAAGGATCGGTACTGGCCCCGGTCATGTTCGCCGTATACATTAATGACATGAATGAAGGCGTGGAGTGCTATATGAATTTTTTTGCAGATGATGCAAAATTGCTTAACCACTTCAGTACGGGACTTAAATCTCGCGGGCAGCAGCCAATGCCAGCCGTATGACGTCACGTAATAATATTCGCATCATAAAATATAGTCGCCGCTTATATCGATCGTTCTCTCTTTCACCCGCAAATTTTGAAAACCACAGAGAATGGGATTCAGGGCGCATTTGGGAGAATGTAAAAACACAGGGGCGACTACAATAAATATAATCAAGACGCCGATATGGCAGCGTCGCGAATCCACTTGCTCCTCATGACGCCTACGTGTGCGGCACCATATGGAAGGGGTTAAGGTAAAAAACGGAAGAGGACTGCAACTCATTGCAACAAGATCTGGACACGATATGGAATTGGACTCAAAAGTGGGAAGTGAAATTTAATATAAAGAAATGCAGTATAATGGAATTTGGAAAGAGTAAAAACAGAATATCAAAAGAATATAGAATTGGAGAAGAAAAAAGAAAAAAAGCAGACTCTGAAAAAGATCTTGGAGTGATGATTGGAAAGGACATGAAACCTGATAAGCATGTAAATAAAATATTCGGAGAAACCTACAACTTATTGAGGTCAATCAAAATGGCATTTACTTATATGGATGAAGAAATTATAAAGAAAATACTAACTACACTAATAAGACCAAAACTTGAGTACGCAGCATCACTTTGGACACCCAGCACCAAAAAGAATATTAAGAAACTAGAAAGATTACAAAGAGCGACAACCAAACTAGCACCGACTCTCACTGAATTAACATATGAGCAAAGACTATCCAAACTGAACCTACCAACACTGGAACAAAGAAGAGGAAGAGGAGATTTGCTGCCTATCTACAGAATAATGAAAGGAATGGAAGTTTTAGACAGGAACGACCTGTTAGTGTGGGACAACGGTAAAACAAGAGGACACGGAAAAAAACTGAAAAAAGATAGTTAGAGAAAAAACTTGAAAAGGAAGAGTTTCCCACACAGAGCGATTAATACATGGAACAAATTAGACAACAAAACAATATGTGCAAACACTATACAAGATTTTAAGACAAAACTTGATGCGGAGAGATACAAAGATGGGTCACCACGAGCATAGCTCCCCTTCCCGTAAAATACAACTAGGTAAATACACACACACACACACACACACACACACACAGCTATTTACAGAATCATGAAAGGCATAGAAATTATTGATAGAGAGAATCTGATAAAATGGGATGATAGAAATACAAGAGGACACGGAAAGAAAATCAAGAAAGACAGCTATAAAAGAGATCTAAAAAAAACAGCTTTCCTCACAGAGTAATAGATAATTGGAACAAGTTAGATGAGAAAGTGGTGTGTGCAAAAACAATACATAAATTTAAAAATAGTTTAGATAAAATGAGATATGAAGACGGGACACTATGAGCATAGCTCCCCTTCCTGTAAAATACAACTAGGTACAACTAGGTAAATACACACACACACACACACTCACACACACAAAAAAACTAGAAAGAATTCAAATAGCAATGACAAAAATGGCACCAACACTTTGCAATTTGACATATGAGCAATTTGACATATGAGCAAAGATTGGATAAACTAAATCTACCAACCTTGGAACAAAGAAGAGAAAGAGGTGATTTGCTAACCATCTATAGAATTATGAAAGGGATGGAAATTCTTGATAGGGATAACATAAAATGGAACAAAAGAAATACAAGAGGACACGAGAAGAAACTTAAGAAGGACAGTTAAAGAGGAGATCTGAAAAAGAATAGCTTTTCACACAGTGATAGATATCCGGAACTGACTGAATGAGGAAAAAGTGAGCGCTAAAGCTATTCATGACTAAGGAAAAACTGGATGCAGAAAGATACAATAGGTCACTACGAGCATAGCTCTTTTCCTGCAAAATACAACTAGGTAAATGCACACACTGAGCTCTCTTCTGGGAGGGAAATAGCTGTCGATCATGAATCCAACATGTGATCCAAGACCATGGTGAACCATGGTAAAAAAACACACACACATACAATTACAATAGCAGAAATATGCAAAAAACTTATCAAAAGTAAATTGATTAGAATATTTAGAAGAGAATAATATACTAAATCCAAAACAATTTGAATTTAGATGTGGAAGATCATGTGCCACAAAACTTAATTTGTTTTTACTTGAGATTAATAGAAATAATGCAAGAAAATGGTGGATGGGCAGATTGTACCTTCTTAGACCTACTAAAAGCATTTGATAAAGTACCACACAAATAGCTACTAAGAAAAATTGAAACAATAGGTGGAGTACAAGAAAAGTTATTGGAATGGATGGAAGATTTCATGAATGGGAGAAAAATGAGGGTGGTACTTAGAGACAAAAACTCGACCTGGAGTCCCACAAGGTTCTGTATTGGCTCTGATAATGTTTGCCATATATGTAAATGACGTGGATGAAGGTGTGGAATATTATATGAAATTCTTTGCAGATTATTTAAAACTACTAAAGAAAGTAAGTACAGAGGAAGATTGTGAATTACTACAAAATGACATGGACAAAGTCTGGGAATGGAATCAAAAGTGTGAAGTGAACTTCAACATCAAGAAATGTGGTATAATGGAATTTGGAAAAAGTAAAAATTGAATATCGGAACAATATAAAGTTGGTACAAAGGAAGTTAAAAAAGTTAACATGGAAAGGGACCTAGGAGTAATTATCAGCAAAGACAAGCCACCAGACAAACATATCAACAAAATAGTTGGAGAAACATTCAATTTACTAAGATCAATAAAAGTGGCCATTGACTACCTGGACGAAGAATTGGTAATAAAATATTAGTTACATTGATAAGACCAAAATTGAAGTATGCTGTGACACTATGGACACCCAGTACTAAAAAGAATATAAATTAGAATTCAAAGAGCAATGACAAAGATGGCACCAACGCTCTCCAAATTGACATATGAACAAAGATTGGCCAAACTCGAACTACCAACCCTGGAACAAAGAAAAGAAAGAGGAGATCTACTGACCATCTATAGAATTATGAAAGGGATGGAAGTCCTTGAAAGAGATGATTTATTAAAGCAGGATAAAAGAAAACAAGAGGACATGAAAAGAAACTTAAAGATAGTTATAGAAGAGATCTGAAAAAGAATAGTTTCCCACACAGAATTTGGATATCTGGAACAAATTGGATGAGGAAACAGTGAGTGTAAAAAGTACACAAGAATTTAAGATCAAACTGGATGCTAAAAGATATAAAGACAGGTCACTACGAGCATAGCTCTCTTCCCATAAAATACAACTAGGTAAATACATGGCTCGATGGCGCAGTGGTAGCGATTGTGGCTGCCACTAAGGTGGTCTAAGTTCAAATCCCACCCAGGGATGAAATCATTTCAGTATCGCTGTGCTGCAAGTTGTTACTCCAACTCTTTTGGGCAGGGAGTTGGATGTGTGTGTGTGTGTGTGTGAGGTCACAGCTTTACCCATAGATTGGTCATACATGAGCTCTGAGCTCTCTTCTGGGAGGGTAGTAGCTGTTGATCACGAGTCCAACACATGGTCAAAGACCATAGTGAATTACACACACACAAACAAACAAACAAACAAACACATGTATTTCCTTTTCAATATCATTTTCCCGATCTCCCTTGTATCAGTTTCTTGTGTTAATCCTTTAAAAGTTAGTTGAATATTTTGTTACTCATCATTGTTCCTTTATAGTCATATTGTTTCTATATTCAGTGATTTTACATCATATATATATGTGTATATATATATAATTTATTGAAGCACTTCCATTTTCACCATTTGCTAGTATTTTTGTTATGTGCCAGTCTAATAAAAAAAATTCTGTTTATACTTACCTTTAATCAGCTGTACTGTCACCATTACTTCCTGTTCTTCTCTCTAGATCTGGAATTTTTCCTATTGATTGCTTTGTCAGTATTCTTTCTTATCTCATTATCTAAGGACTCTGCAAGTTCACTTGAGCACATTAATATATGTATTGAGCAATGTATGAATGTATGTATGTAGACATATTTAGTTGCTATTTCCAAGTATTCTTATTGATTTGCATTTACTCTAGTGTTTCATTGCCTTGAGTTATTTTCACAGTATGTATTTATACAGTCACTCACCTCTTTTTCTTGTATTCAATTGCCTTGCACTTATCTGTATTCTTTGATGCCTCTGAGTTCCTCATTTCTCTCAAACTCATATTATTGTGTTTATTTGCATTCTTTGATGCAGGTTGCTAGTGTGGGTAAGTTCTTATCACGTGAGGAACTCTTTCAGGTGCGGGAATGCGTTGCATTGATCCCAACTTGCTCCTGCTGAAGGCTACAAGTCAGGCTACCCTCATCTGCCTGGACCAGTGCCTAGGGGTTCTCAAGTCCCAGCAGATGGCCACCCCCCTACCTCTTGCCTCCACCCCACAAGCCCACAGTGCCACCATCACCACTACCACCACCACATCCACCACAACCACCATGTCGCCTCCGTCGGCTATACAAAGGTTTGGTGAACTGAAGTTTGAATGGAGTTTGGCAGTGTGTCGGCTTTTGTGCTTACACTTCTGCGCTACTGGTTTCTGGCTATGACAAAAGGACATAGAGGTGGTTTTGACATCAGTATGCTGATTTGGTTGTAATAGGAGTATCATTTCATTTTTTTTTTTTCAAATTATTTATCAAAAGCAGCAATGCCACACAGACAGAATCAGCATTTTTTCTTCACATTCTTTTCTCTTTTTTTCCAAAAAATAAACTAGACGGGATGAGATCTTAATCTTGTTGGGTTATGTGTCACAGTATCCAACAACAACATTGCCACTGATGTGCCCTTCATCATGATTTAAGAAGGAAATAGGCAAGAACTGGTTTACCAACAGAGTGGTTAACAAATGGAATAGACTTAGTTTCCATGTAGTGAATGCTGAAACAATTGGTCGTTTTAAGAGAAGATTAGATAATTTTATGGATAGGTATGACAGGTGGTAAAAGACATGGAACTGCCTAGTGTATGCCTTATGGTCTCTTGCAGTCTCCTCCATTCTTATGTTCTAATGTAATTCTATAATTCCTGATTGGGTTTTTAAGGTCAGTGACATGGGAGTCTTTGGATTTAACTGTGCACTAGGTGGAGGTTATTCCAGTAGATGAATTGTCTCTTGGAGAAATACTGATAGTCATGAATTTGAAATAAGCTCAACTCCATAACAGGTTACCTCACAGCTGAATAAAGTAATTTTGAGAGAAAACACTGAAAGTGTATATTAGTAAATAAAAGAAGTGAGGCATGAATATTTTAAGAATACAAAAGATAAAAATAATTGTTGTGTGTGGAAATCACAAAATTACAAGACTTGTGAATTTGAGCTCAGTCCAGGTGGACATTATACATGAACTGAGATTCACATTTGACAATTGGAAACGCATAGATGGGATCCCCATGCATGCAGCTTCCCTCCTATATACTACAATAAGGTAGATACAAATAAATACAGATAGGCAAAAATGAAAGCGGATGTGAAATGGGGTAAGAGTATTCCAGAAAATTTTGAAAGTAATAAAAAGATGTTTTGGAAGGAAATTAAGAGAGGAAGGGGAGATGAATCAAGTAGAGAAAAAAGATGAAAGGTGCAGATGAAAAGATGATAATGGAAGAGATGGCAGTAAGAGGAATATGGGCAGAGTATTTTAGGGAGTTGCTAAATGTGCCTTTGCTGAAATAGTGTAATGAGAAATAGACATTTGGAAATGGATGCTGAAAGGAGATTGTATGAAGGAGTGATTGTGCTGACAGCACTGTATGGGGCAGAAACATGGAACATAAGAGAGGAGGAGTTTGAATGTGTTTGAGATGAAATGCCTGATAAGTATGGTAGGGGTTACTAGGCTGGATAGAGTGAGGAATGAGGAGGTGAGGAGGAGAGTGAAGGTGGAGAGGGAGTTGGGAGATATGGTGAATGAGAGTATTGGGATGGTTTGGACACATGGAAAGAATGAGTGAAGAAAGATTAATAAAAGGGGTGTGGAAGGCAGAGGTGGAAGGAGTGAACATGAGGGGATAATCAAGGATGAGATGGATGGATGGGGTAAAAGGGGCATTGGGAAAGAGGGGAATGTCTTTTGAGGAAGGAAGAAGACAGAAGATAGGGTTGAGTTGAGAATGCTTGTGTATGGATGATGCTGTGATGCATGGAAGGGAGTGGGTGGGGAATGGGTGTGTGAGGGAATATGTGTGAATGATATTTTGATGCCTGAAGGGATTTCTACCCATCTTCTTTTTCCAAATGAGGGTATAGAGGGGGGTCGCTGATTAAATGAAGCATCCTTGTTGTAGATGTGCTGTTTCTTTCTACATTGCTTCTGACCCATTTGGGAATGGATGCTGAGAGGAGATTGTATAAAGGGGTGATTGTGCTGACAGTACTGTATTGGGTAGAAACATGGAACATAAGATAGGAAATGTTTAAATGTGTTTGAGATGAAATGCCTGAGAAGTATGATAGGGGTTACTAGGCTGAATAGAGTGAGAAATGAGGTGGTGAGGAGGAGAACAGGGGTGGAAAGGGAGTTGTGAGATAGTGTTGATGAAAGAGTATTACAATGGTTTGGACACATTGAAAGAATGAGTGGAGAAAGATTAGTGAAAAAGGTGTGGAAGGCAGAGGTGGATGGAATGAACATGAGGGGGCAACCAAGGATGAGATGGATGGATGGGGTAAAAGGGGCATTGGGAAAGAAGGGAATGTCATCAATCCTATCTCCCAACTCCCTTTCCATCCCTGTTCTCCTCCTCACCTCCTCATTTCACACTATTCAGCCAAGTAACCCCTATCATATTTCTCAGGCACCTCATCTCAAACACATTCAAACTCTTCCTCTCTTCCTTTTTTATGTTCAATCTTGTTTGGATTAGTATAAAACAAGTTTAATCTCCTAGGAGACAGCCTTCAAACATGTAATTGACAACCTAAAGCTAAATAGAAATCCTCAGACTGAAAATCATCGATCTGCCTTCAGCCCAGTGATTATTATAACAAAACTTATCTTGGCTAATGCCACAAGATTTTATTCAGCTTAGGGTAATCTGTCACCCATAAGAGAATGAAATATGAGTTAGGGGAGATTTAATCCATTTTAGAAGGGTAGTAATTGAAAAGATATTAACCGCTTCCATATGATGATGCCTACATAGGTGTCATGAGGAGCAAGTGGGTATATGAGGATGCTGACATTGGCGTCTTGATTATGTTAATTTTGTAGTTGTAGCTGAGTGACCCCAAATTCTGTGAATTGGCTTGCTTGTGTTTTCTGTGTTTATTATTACTCAGAGTGAAAGGGAAAGAGTAAATCAACTGTGACTTTATATTTTATAATGCAAGTATTGTGATGCACCATTGAATCAGCGTACATCAGGCATCCGATGCTGCGAGTGAGAATTTGTCTCTAATTGAAGAGGTTAAAGTGGTGAGAGAGATAGGTGATGATTTGTTTCTACACAAAGTTGGTATATAGGGCAGGGTTTATCTATCAGCAGAAGTTAGTTTTTTATGTCTCTTTCCTTTTTAGGAAGATAGGAGAATAGATCATTATACTGACCATACTAGTTGTGTAATGCTGAGTCAAAATTTGCAAAGCATTATAAGAAAATATAATCTATTTTAGATTGAAAATTTTAGGGAAATTATAGGAAAAAGAAAACAAATACCTGGTAGACACTGGCAGACCATAGAAGATAATGTAATTGTTGCCTAGATTTTACTAAGTGGAAAACCCACAGTGTCTGGTAGTGGGACAGTTTCAGTGTCGCTGCCTCAAAATAGTAAGAGGAGGGGAGCAGTCATTAGTTGCCACCTCAATGGATATGTGAAAAAATACAAGAAATATGGTTGAAGTTGATAGAGAGTTCATGGGTTTTTTTGGTTCATAGATGGAGTTTTAGCCCCTCAGGGCTGCATCCCCAGATGAAGGTGCAGGGGTTATTGGGTTTTGAAAATGGGTAGCTCTGCTGTCCATCATGCAGGACCATCACAGGCAGGTACTCATTGGTCCCAGCATAGGAAATGCGTGTCCACCTACCCTAGCTTCCCAGTCACCCACCCCAGTCAAAACCCGATTCCCACCCCCAACCTCTACCTAGGCCGAAATCAATAGCAGATATGACAGGTAAGGTCCTGGATCACATCAGAGTTCCATTTGTACATAATACAGGTTTTCGTAAATTTCTCCCAGATTGATTGTTCAGAGGCATGTATCTCTGATTATTGTACTTTGTTCATGGTATTATATGTTCAATTGCCATCAGCATACCTGATCTTTACTTAGGTATTACAGTTGAGTGCATGGGAGTTGTCTTAAACATGAGACAGTACAGTACAAGCTCATTGTAATGAACTAATTCAGTTGAGGCCATGTTAACTATAGAGAAGAGTTTGCTATCTAGTGAGTTTGTTATTGACCCACCACCCCTCCATATGCTCTAGATTGGTATTTTCTACTAGATGAAGTGCAGGTCCACTAAATCTTTTAACAAAGACAAATTTTTGAACAAGGAGCATGGCAAGACCAAGAGCTACACATGATTGAAGAAGCACATTCACTGCTATCTAACAGAATCCTCACTTATTTAGTGGATTTTGCTTGCAATAGGGAGAATTTTTTCCTGGAACTTTTGAGTTCACTGTATAGAGCTTTCCACAATTTGAAGACCAATGACAGGTACCTGCATATGATGCTCCTGCAAGATGGACAGCAAAGTTGCCCATTTTCAAAACCTGATAACCCCCTTAGCTCAATCAGGAGGTGCAGCCCTGAGGGGTAGCCACTTGGTCTTCAGATGAGGCCCAAGATCTCTGTCTATCAACTTCTTCTGTATTTTGTACACTTTTTCTCACATGGAGAGCTTACAACTGGTGACTCCTCTCCCCCTCCCTGCCAGTTTGAGCCAGTGACATAGTCCCTCACTAATACAACACAATAGTTCAAAGTTTCATCTCGGAGAGATCTATGGGAAGGCTCAAGGACCATTGCTAGGCACTGTTGGACTGTGGTTTTTCCACCTCGTGAAACTTGAGGCAACAGTTATGTAATTTCTTTTGTAATTTAGAGTTCATTATATCAAACTTGTACTGTATACGGTCCTTGTCTTTGAGTATGGTGGCTGATAGTTTTTTTTCCCCATGTTCATTTGGATAATTCTACCAGCTTTTTCTTGTAATGTGACATATTTATTTCTTTGCATCGTTACTATCCCTATGTACTGTAACACCATTGAATATATTTTTTAAAAGATAAATACAATTATCATGGTAAAGCCCATTTCAGTAAAAGCAGCAATGACTGCAACAGCTCTGTAGGGAAGAGGCCAAACGCAGAGTATGGGAGTCCAATATATTTTACGTTTCGCCCAGCAGGGCCCAGCAGGGTTATTTCTGAAGAAGCCCTGCTGGGCAAAACGTAAAATATATTGGACTCCCATACTCTGCGTTTGGCCTCTTCCCTACAAAGCCCATTTCACACAAAAACTAAATGAAAACAGAGTATGAGGCAGGAAGAATGGTGGAAAAGCATTTGTGTCATATGTTGACCCACATCAACACTAAACTCATCCTCATTATGAATACATTTTTTTTTTTTTTTTTTTTTTTTCTCTCTCTCTCTTTCATTTGTGGAGGAGGCCTTGAATTTGATAAAAACTCGGGTTAACCAGGAACTCACTCTATTGGCTAATCAGGGAAAGGCATCATTATACAGAGTCTGTACAAGGGTGTACCCAAAAGTAACCAGAATAGTTTTCTGTGGGATAAATCTGTAATAATTCAGGCTTCCACTGCTAGATGCAACATGAGGCAACTGTTAAGCATCAGTCTGCTCACTGGGGTCATCGTGGGAAGATGTGTGGCATGTGGTTTGCCATTGTTTTAAAGTGTTTTGCACCCTTTTGTCTATTTTTACAATGGAAGAAAGGAAGGAGCAGTGTGCTGCCATGAAATTCTGTTTTTTTCTGGGGAAAATTGCAGCTGAAACAGGTATCATGTTTTATACAGCTTACAAAGATGCTGCCATGAGTAAAACATAAGTTTACAAGTGGTTTGCATGCTATAGGAATGGTCAGTTGTCACTAGAAGACCAGTCTTGTTGAGGGTGACCATCAACCTCCCAAATGGATAAAAACATCATGATAACTTTTGAACTGATCTTGGAGAACTATCACTGAACATTTGATGAACTTGTTGATTTGACTGGTGCATCCTGGAGCTCCTGCCAATGAATTTTGACTGAGGAATTGGGGATGAAAAGAGTTGTAGCAAAATGGGGGCCTTGCTTGCTCATGGATCATCAAAAGCAGTCGCAAATGAATGTGTGCCAAGAACTGAAAGAAGAATTGGAAGTTGATCCAGACCTTTTAACGGAGGTCGTCACTGGTGACAAAGCTGGTGCTACGGCTATGACCCAGAAGCGAAGCACCAGTCAAGTTGATGGAAGCATCCAACGTCACCACGACCTAAAAAAGTGCGTCAAGTGAAGTCCAATATCAAGACAATGTTGATTTGTTTCTTTGATGTGAGAGGAATTGTTCAGAAAGAATTTGTTTCTCTTGGTCAGACTGTTAACCAGACCATTTTGCAGTTCTGAAGCATTTGCAAGACATGGTGAGACAGAAATGCCCTATCCTGTGGCAACATGGAGAGTGGTGGTTTCATCATGACAGTGTGCCAGTGTACACCACCTTGGGTGTGAAACAGTTTCTCACTGAAAATAGCATGGCCCCACTTACCTCCCTATTCAATTGATTTTGCTCCCTGTAATCTTTTATTTATTTTTTTTATTCTATATATTTATTTATTATTATTATTATTTTTTTTTTCTTCTAAATGAAGAAAGTCCTCAAAGGAAAACATTTTGCAGATGTGGAAGAGGTTAAGAAGAAAACAACGAAGGGATTGAATAGCATATCTTTGCAAGAGTTCCAGAACTGTTTTGTACAGTGGAAAACATGTCTGGGCCAGTGCATTGCTTCACATTGAGAATACTTTGAAGGTGATAAAAGTGTAGACATGTGAAAATATGTGAATACAATTATATGGCAGAATTCCGATTTTTAGGGTATCCCCTCATAAACACTAATGATGCTGAGAAAGAAGAAAGATGCCAATAATGCCCAACATGCAACAGGGCCATGTATTAGAGTACTTTTAAATTCTGCACCATGTTCCCATATCCTGAGATCAGAGCTGCTATGTGATCTCTAGAAAAGGCCCAGAAACTCTCTCTTTATCACTTCCTCATTTCTTTCCAACCTATCTTCAACACATAATTTTAATTTTTATCACACAAGGAAGTCAGAACTCCAGCACCTGCCCAACCACTCCTTATCCTAGCTGGTTACATTGAAACCAATCCAGGCTCCTTTGCATTTTCAGCATGCACAAAACCCATAAATTACATATGTTTATCTATCAAATGCAGCACATAAAATGCATGGATCTATCTCACATGTAACTCATAAACATTAATCAGTCTATTAGGAATTGGATTTACAGTCAACATATCGATATGCACACATACTCAAAAATATTTCAACAACAAATAAACATACTTTAGATTTACTACAAGTAAACATCAACAACAGGAGCATACCCTCAGGGTGGTGGGTCAGGGAAGGCAACTGCCCCTCCCTGGATTATTATTATTATTATTATTATTTTTTTTTTTTTTTTTAAACTTCAAAAAAATTCTGGTAACTACCCCCCACCAATATTACAAGTTGACAGCTTCAACAACTACATAGACACAAGAAACTAATACTCCAAACCATGCTACCCATATCTATTTAATACACCAGTCGGAGAATAAAAAAAACACCACAAAGACTAACTCATAACATTAATACACAACAGCATACCCTTCTTCAACAAAACAAAATAAACTAAACAATCACTCAAAGACATTACTAGAGAAATAATCACTTTCCACTCAGTCAGTCCTTTGCCCCAGGTTTATCTTGCAGGAAACCCACAGTTCTTGGGTAACTGGCTGAGGTTTCTAGGTCCATAAGTCAGTCATGGAAGAAATACTGTGCTGTTGTGTAGGGATTATTAGTGTGGGGTATTTTAGAACCAGGTGCTCTGTGTCTCCCATAAAGATTGCCAAAGATCAACATAGAACTTGAAGGAAAAAATAACCATACATAAAGAAAGATAAAAGGAGAGAGAAAAAAAGAACAGTAGCTGCATACTATTAAAACATCTAGAATAACCTACCACTTCTACCAAGGAACACATCCGTACACATCCATACAAAAAAAAAAAAATCTATACTAAACCCAAGCCAATTTGGATTTAGACAAGGAAGATCATGTACAACAAATCTAATCTGCTTCTATTTGAGAATAATAGATATAATAGATGAGAGAGATGGATGGGAGACTGTGCCTATCTAGATCTACAAAAGGCATTGGACAAAGTATCACTCAAAAATTAATAGGAAAATTAGAATTAATAGGTGGCATTGCAGGTAATTTATTAAAATGGATGGAAGACTTCCTGACTGGGAGAAAAATGAGGGTAGTAATCAGAGACAAATACTCGAAATAGGAAGAGATGATAAGTGGTGTTCCACAAGGGTCAGTAGTAGCTCCAATCATGTTTGCCATATATGTAAATGACATGGATGAAGGAGTTGAATGTTATATGAATTCCTTTGCAGATGGTGCAAAAATATTAAAAAAAGTATCAACAAATGAAGACTGTGACTCATTACAATCAGACCTGGACACAATCTGGAAATGGACTCAAAAGTGGGAGGTGAACTTTAATATCAAGAAATGTAGCATAATGGAGTTTGGTAAAAGCAAAACCAGAATTTCAATTAATTACAAAATTAATGAAAATGAAATAAAAAAAAGTGCACTTGGAAAGGGACCTTGGAGTGATAATCAGCAATGACATGACACCGGACAGACATATAAACAAAATAGTAGGTGAAACATACAACCTGCTAAGGTCAATGAAAGTGGCATTTGAATACTTGGATGAAGAAATGATAAAAAAAATATTAGTCACATTGATTAGACCAAAACTGGAATATGGAGCGACACTGGACACCCAGTACTAAAAAGAATATAAGGAAACTAGAAAGAATACAGAGAGCAACAACAAAGTTGGCACGAGCTCTTTCCAAATTAACATACGAACAAAGATTATCAAAACTAGATCTACCAACAGTAGAGCAAAGAAGAGAAGGAGGTGATCTACTGACTATATATAGAATCATGAAAGTAACAGAAATCCTTGACAGAAAAGATTTACTAAAAAATGACAATGGAAAAACAAGAAGTCATGAAAAGAAACTCAAAAAGGACAACTATAGAAGAGATAGGAAAAAGAATAGCTTCCCTCACAGAGTGCTGGATATATGGAATAACGTAGATGAAAAAACAGTGTGTGCAAATACTATTCACGATTTTAAGAATAAACTTGATGCTGAAAGATGCAAAGACGGGTCACCACGAGCATAGCTCCCTTCCCGTATAATACAACTAGGTAAAATAGATTCATACTCAGATCAGAATTCAAGCACTCCAAGACTGACCACAAAACTCCCATCCATCAAACTCCACCAGACATCAGCTCTACAGAGAAATCACTCCCATGACAAGCAAGAACCATGCTAGCAATACCAACACAGAATAGGTCTTGCTATAGAAGTAAACTGCTCCTGGTGCAATCATCACACAGAAGACATTGAACACCTTATCTAATTTTGCCCAATTCTATCCTTACCTATACAATGATATATATCTCTTCCATGAGCAACTTGTAGGCCAGCTTGGTGGTTATTATATACATACATATACCAAGGGAGATAGCTAAAGTCAAAGGCATAAATCCATTCCCACTCATTTCATCCCCACATACTCCACTCCCATTCACCACCCTCCCTCCCTCTTTTCTTGGCTCCTCCTGGGTACCCTGGTGGTTATTACTAGTTATTGGAAATCATGGGTCTCATATAAGAGAGACCTGGGGCAACAGATTGATTGATCATGGAAAGAAAGTCACATAATTTTGATGCAGTCTTATTACAAAAATTTAGACTAACTGGGGATGTCCAAGTCTTTCCAAAGCTATGAAGTAGGCCCAGCCTAAATTATAGTTAATTAAATTTGTGAATATAGCATGTCATATTAATGCATGTCACAGCACTACTTTTATGCACTGATGGCAGAAATACCATCAAGATTGACTGAATTATTGCACAATGTAGTAAATACACGACCTTAGCACAGAATAGTTTTTGAAATATGTGCCATTTTCTGTTATGGGTAAGTGTAAAGTTAGAAGAAAATGTATGATATGGTAAAACTCCAGCATTTGAAAGAAAACTTGCATCTACCCTACCATCACACACTCAATTAAGAATCCATTTATTGTCCTTCCCATCCAAGCTCCTCATGGATGAAAGGTCATTCCTATTCCCAGCCACATTGCTTGGGTCAGAGGCAATATGTTAAGACACAGCACTTTCATAGTTGGGTCCAACAGCTGAGGCTGGTTTTCCCCCACCACTTCATTACATGATGACTACATCCCCTCTTCCATTCAAGAGATATACAGAACAGCCAAGAAGAAATCGTTTTGGACCATGTCATTTCCTCTTCCATTTACAAACACTCTTCATTCTCTTCTATCATTTGAATTTTTCCCTGCATACAATACTCCCTTCACTTTGTGACAGTGATGACATGGAAATATCTAAACCATTTGCTGAAAAGAATTCACTGGCTTGTAAACCAGTCTGCTCATCATAATATGATGAGATGAGCATGGAAAGGTCTAAAAGTAAGCCAGTTCAATAATTTTACTTCCTGACTATAGTAAAACTGTGCCTTTCAGCCTACGTAGTATCATTAGTAGTCTTTGCAGTGTAGATTTTTAAATTCTGCTTGTATTTCATAGTTGTAGGACCAGTGATAGGTAGCTGCAAATGGTGGTCATGTGAGACTGTCTGAGAGTATTATCTCCTTGTCACCTGTCTTCAAGACACATCATCATCCTCACCTCAATCTGAGGTACAGCCATGAGGGGCTGACACTCAATATCTGGACTGGGCCAAAGATCTGTATCAATTTCA
Source organism: Oratosquilla oratoria (assembly GCF_046742065.1). NCBI lineage: Eukaryota > Metazoa > Arthropoda > Malacostraca > Stomatopoda > Squillidae > Oratosquilla > Oratosquilla oratoria. Next base: position 7,879,063 of record NC_134798.1, read on the forward strand.
ACAGTTTTCTCCACCTTTTAACAAAAGGGGAGCTGACAGTCAGTGACTACTCTCCTACTATTAGTATAAACTGATGACATTTAAACAGTCCTATACCAAGGCCTGAGGACTCCTTGCCAGCTACTTTTGGGTTGTGGGTTTTCAGTTAATGAAATGTAAGGTAATTATTGTATGATTGTGTTTAAACTCTGCATCAGTGTGTTAACTGAATGATTACATACAGTCAGTATTTAAGGGAATCTTTTGGGGCTACACTATAGACCAGAGCTTCACATTTTTTGTCAATATTAGAGTTGTATGAAAGTGGCAGTTGCCAACAAGTCTATTGAAATAAACACCATGTGAGGATGTAGCCTTTATTAGTATGATGTTTCACTTGTTACAGCTTTTTCAAGTACTTGAAAAAGCTGTAACAAGCAAAACATCGTACTAATAAAGGCTCCATCCTCACATGGTGTTTATTTTGATAAACATTAGAGTTATAATCTCAACTCATAAAGGAATGATGTACTATTGCTGCTGTACTATTACTTTGTACTACTGCTGTATTTCCTTTATGATGTTACCTTGAACCTATTTTTTACCACTATAAGTGTACCTCTTCCTGATTCCCCTGTGGTTGGCAGGAGAAGAATATTGCTTCAGTGATCCTATGAATGTCATGGACAATAACTGGATGGGATGGAGTGAGGGAACTAAAGATCACCCGTTCTGTATTTTTCTCCTGCAAAATGTTCTGGCATAAGAGGGTCTGGGAAGAAGACTTCAACCAGAACCCTAGTTATGGGGTCATTAAATTTGTGTGGATGTAGTATACACGAGAGTAAAAAGGAAGAGATTGATATATTCAACCCTAGATTTAATGGACCCCATTTAACAGATTTTGGAGGCAATCGACAAAGTACAGTGTTTCAGAATAAACTTCCAAGTCCCTCATTATATGATTGTGGCATGTCAAGAACCTATCTTCACTGTCCTTTGTAAGTCTGATATTAAATTACAGTAAATATGTTGAATTAATTGTATTTATTGGACCAGTGTTTTCTATCTTTGTCCATTAAGTTGAGGGATGAATGTAGTTGCTTTCTGAGATGATGGATGTATTAGTGTTGAGTGAAATTAAACTGAAAGGGGAGGGTGAGTTGGAGCTTAGGAGCATGGTGGGTAGGGTATTATGAGTGATGGAGGTGTGAGGGAAGGAGTGGCATTGCTGATATGTAATGAGGTATGGATGTACATGGATTGGAGAGAAGAGTATGTGATGATAATTTGGGCAAAGGTGAAATTGGGTTGGAAGATGTGGGCTTTTGTGAATGCATGTATCCCTGGTAGTGAGAGAAGTGAAGAATGAAGGGGAAAGTGACTTGTTTTGGATTAATTTAAATGAATGTGTTGTGAGTTTTGGAAGAAATGTAAATATAATGTTGGGAAATATTGCTAATGTTGGAGATGAACTGGTAGATGGAGTAGTAGGGAGGTAAATGGTGTCATATAAGAACTATAGCAGAGATCTCTGAAATGTGTATAGAAAGGGAGTTGATAATAGTGAACACTGTTTAAAAGAAGAGAGACAATCATAAGTATACATGGGACAGGGTGGTGGATAAGAGGGTAGTTGAGAGGGGATTAATGAACTATATAGTGGTACCCAAAAGCAGGATTAGAAGAGTTCTGGATGTAAAGGTATTCAAGGAAGATAGCAGTGCTAGGAGGTTGCACTCACTTCTAATCCTCATTTCTTGATCCTCATCACTCCTATCTTCACCTCTTCTTTGGCCTGTCCCATGACTTTTGACCCATGAGGCTCCCAAGGGAATTGCTCATGGGCCTAATCATGTGAACCATGTACCACTTGGCTGCATGACTTGACCAAAGCTTACTTGAGGCCTACGGGTGGGACAAAGCCTCCTTGAGGAATTCACATGCAATACCAGCATCAGTCCCAGCAGTGACTCAACCAGAGCCTCGCCTGACCACATGATGATAAACACTAAACACTTTGAAAAATTCATGTGTAGTATCAGTCCTCCATGAGTCAGCAGCATAAGAATGTTTTGTGTCCAACTTCCCACACATCAACTTTGCCCTTGCACCAATTAAGGGCACAGGTATAAAAGACCGGATGAATGCTGAAGATTCAGATTGCCTTGGAACATCACACTTTGAGCCTGGCTAGTGATCTCTGTTGCTTTCTCACTTCCTTTCTCCTCCGCAAGCAGACCAAGTTGGGACACGACTTGAAACAGTCATTGCCTCTCTTGCCATTTTTTCCCCTTTTTCTTGTATTTAGAGTGACCTATTATTATTGGCGCCCAACATTCATTTCTAAATAAACAAATTCTCTCCATCAGAGTTTGCCTTCAAACCAGCCTAATATTTGGCTGCCCAAAGTGGGGCAGGACGACTAGCTTAACACAGAGTATTGTCACATTGCTACCTGGTAGAAGGGAAGTTGAGATAGATAAGTGAAAGCATATGGAAGTTATCAAGAATGAGTAAGATACAAATAATGATTTTGCAATTTTTACTTAAGTTGCAAAATTTTTGGACCAACAACAGGTACCTGTAAGATGAATGTCAATGTAAGTCATTTTCCTGCTGCCCATCTTCAAACCTATTAACATCTTGAACCCTGTCAGGAGGTGCAGCCCCAACACTGTCCCTGGGCTGGGCCCAAGATATCTCTGTTCACTTTAAAATATATACATACATATACATACATACATACATATATATATATATATATATATATATATATACATATATATATATATATATATATATATATTTATATATATATATAATATTGATCTATCTATTTATTTATTTATTTATTTTGTAAGAGCTGACAACTGACTATTGCTTCCCCCCAACATCTATAAGCCAGTTACATGAAAACAGTCACACTAATACAGCACAGACAACATTCCAATTTTTTATCCTCCAGAGATCAGTGAGAGCACATGAGGACCATTACCAACTGCTGTAGGCCACATATTTCCAGTCATTGAAACTTTAGGCAGCAATTTTTTATTATTGGAAAGCTTTCATGAATGGATTGAGTGAATAGTGGTGATTTACTACTCTGATTGGATCTTATGAGTTATGCATATTATCAATCTGTGTTGTTAGTTTTCATGCATGTCATGCTTGGATAAAGGAAAGAAGTGGCTGCATATAAAGTGTTGTCACTGTTTTCCAGAGGAGGTTTAGGCTTAGAAGTGCCTCAGTGTTTATGTTGCTGGTTGGGAGGAGACACATCACCTGACTTCATAGGATTTGAATTTTTTAGAAAGCTACTATAGATAAAAGGGTAATTTTCATTGTAGTTAGGTAATCAGATTTTTACGGGACACTAAGAAAGTTCTTTATTTTTTCCATCCAGAATGATTACATATTCTTAGCATTTATTTAAAGACAAGTTACAATGCTTTGTGATTTACCTAGGAGCTGTTCATTCTTTGTAGTAAGGCATTCATTTCCTGTTTTTCTAAGGATGCTATTTTTGCACAGTCTTTCACAAGTTTTGCATGCATATGATCTGCAGATAACTTTTGTATTTATATGTTTTTATTTTATGCAATGGAGAAAAGAGCAATAGCTAAGAGATTTTCCTCATACATATATATATTTATACCTATATAGAATTGCTTTTAATATGGAAAGTATTAATTTTCTTATTTAAGCTTAGTAATAGAAAATTTACCTATGGTTGCATTTGCATTGTCTAAAAATTTTTGCGTGTATATAAACAGGTGGCAGTACTGCTTTTGAGTGTTCTCCATACACTTGGGTAAATGTTTTGTGTTGTGTTCTGTAGGGTCTCTTCCCTAACACGCGCTTCTCCTCGCTCATCTCCTCTGCTAAGTCGTTCTCCTCGTTTTCACCGAAGGGCGGCTTCTGACGCCGCAACAGCTCTGCCCAAACGTCGGTCATCACCGACTGCGTACGTAACAAAGCAGAGGAAAGTGGCAAATGTCTCTCTGAAGACGTTTCACTTTCACTCTGCTGTGTACAGTAGTGCTACTGTGTAGAGCAAAATAACTCCAGTTTCCTGATGTTTCAACATCTATATCTCACAGCATCTTGTGCTGGATACTTGTCTTGAGTAGATAGACTATGTTACTGGTTTTATTTTCATACTAATATCTTGTTCTCTTTTAGCAGTGTTAAAAATTCTTTCCATTTCTTATTATGCCTTATGGATTGATTATATTTAAAACACTGCATCAATAGGAATAAATTTTTGATTGTGTAATGATAATGTAATGTTTGACATTAGCATTTGCAATAACTTTATTTTCTTTAATAATTTGATATTGGGTACTTGATGTATTAAGCTTTAACTTATGAATGAGGGGGGGAGGCTGTAGTGTGGTCACAACAGCTTTCTTTTTTTTCTGAGAGTTGAACAAATACTCGTTTAAGTTGCCATGTGACCAACTGACCACCTAAACTGCTCTTGAGGCCAAGTCTACAATCTTCCTTGTCTCCTTTTGTGCTTTTTATGGTGCTTTTGCTTCAAAGCTTTTCTCTTCATCAAAGTGGGATTCAGGTTTTTTCACATTGAGGATCACAGAAATTTATAACATGAGTTGCCTTTTATTTCTAATGTTTTGTTCTGGTGCTTTTATTATTATAATTTCTTTATAGAATTTCTTTCTTTCTTGGTAGTGTAGCAGATACAATAGTTCACAGTAACTAACCTTGGTTTTAGTAATAGATAGAAGGTATCTAGCACTTTCTTGTTTAATCTGCTTCCTTAATATTATTTTATTCTTGTGCTATTAAATTTTATCATGTGTTTTCATATATGTACATGATTATATGCATATATACATATAGCTAAACACACAGTAAGAGAAAACATCTCAAAACAGAAAAGAATACATGTTTATGTATCTATTTACTGCAGTACTTTGTACAACATACATTTTATTTCATTCACCTTTTGGATCTCCCTACAAAATAGGGCTCATTAACTTCTCCACACTGAGGATAAACTCTTCAGACTTTAGAATATAAACAGAAAAAAGGAAGGAGGGGTTAATTTTCCTCACTTCTTATAAATAATGAATATTCATTTATCTGTATATATTTTCTTTTTTAATCAATGAGGGAGGGGAGGAGGGGTTGCCATGAAATGAAGCTGTTATCCCCTACCATTGAGGTGCTGTGTCTTGCTGCATTTGCTGTGACCCAAGCAGTGTGGCAGGGGACAGGAATGATCTGTCATCCATGAGGAGCTAAGATGGGAGGGACATTCAATGGGTTTTTGGGTGGGTGAGGGAGGGGTGTAGGGGGTACTTTGAATCAGCCAACCCTCTTTGAAGGGGGAAAGGGCCTTTTGATGTATTTACCTAGTTGTATTTTGCAGGAAGGAGAGCTATGCTCGTGGTGTCCCGCCATTGTATCTCGCAGTGTCTAGTTTGCTTTTAAACTAATGAATGGTTTTTGTGCATACTATTTCATTATCCAGTTTGTTCCGAGTGTCCAAAACTCTATGTGGAAAACTGTTTTTCTTCAGTTCTCTTCTATAGCTATGTTTTTTGATTTTCTTTCCATGTCCTCTTGTGTTTCTCTTGTCCCAGTTAAGTAAGTCCTCTCTATCAAGTATCTCTGTGCCTTTCATGATCCTGTAGATGGTCAGTAGGTCACCTCTCTCTCTTCTTTGCTCCAGTGTCGGTAATTCCAGTTTAGCCAATCTCTCCTTGTATAATAGGTTTGCAAGTGCAGGTGCAATTTTTGTAGCTGCTCTTTGTATTCTTTCTATTTTCTTTATATTCTTTTTGGTACTGGGGGACCACAGTGTCGCCGCATACTCTAGTCTAGGCCTTATCAATGTAACCAATATTTTTTTTATCATGTCTTCGTCCAAGTATGCAAATGCCACTTTTATTGATCTTAGCAAGTTGTAAGTCTCCCCGACAATTTTGTTAATCTGTTTATCATAGGACAAGTTGTTCGTGATGATTACTCCCAAATCTTTTTCAGATCCTACTTTCTTTACTTCCTTGGTTCCAATTATATATTTTCCTGATATTCTGTTTTTGCCTTTTCCAAACTCCATTATGCTACACTTCTTAGTATTAAAGTCCACTTCCCATTTCTGACTCCAGTTCCATACCCTATTCAGGTCTTCTTGCAGTGCTTCACAGTCCTTATCAGTTTCTACTTTCCTTAACAGTTTGGCGTCGTCAGCAAAGAAGCTCATGTAACAGTTCATGTCCCCATCAATGTCATTCATATAGATAGCAAACATTATTGGTGCCAGTACAGATCCTTGCGGTACTCCACTGATCACCTCTTTCCAATCTGAATATTTTTCTCTGAGCACTTCTCTCATTTTTCTACCAGTCAGGAGAGTAGGTTCCCTTGTATTCCTCCTATGTGTTCCAGTTTTTTTAGTAATTTTCTGTGTAATACTTTGTCAAAGGCTTTTTTGCAAGGCTAGGAATGCACAATCAGCCCATCCATTTCTTTCTTGCACTATGTCTATTAGCCACGAGTAGAAGCATATTAAGTTTGTGGTGCATGATCTTCCTTGTCTGAACCCAAATTATCTTGGGTTTAACCCCTTCCATACGGTGCTGCACACATAGGCGTCATGAGGAGCAAGTGGATTCGCGATGCTGCCATATCGGCGTCTTGATTATATTTATTGTAGTTGCCCCTGTGTTTTTACATTCTCCCTAATCTGCTCTTAATCCCATTCTCTGTGGTTTTCAAAATTCACGGGTGAAAGAGAGAACGATTGATATAAGCCGTGACTATATTTTATGATGCGAGTATTATTACGACACGTCGTACGGCTGGCATTGGCTGCTGCCCGCGAGATTTAAGTCCCGTAGTGAAGTGGTTAATATGTTGTTGTCTTCCAGATGTTTTACCCATCTATTCTTGATGATTTTCTCACAAATTTTGGCTATAGTGCTTGTTAGTGATACTGGCCTATAGTTGGTGGGTTCTTCCTTGTTTCCTCCTTTATATATTGGTACAATGTTAGCATTTTTCCAGTCATTAGGTATCTTTCCTTCTTTGAGTGAACTATTTATTATGATGTGTATTTTGTCCGTTAGTTCTTCTTTGCATTCCTTTAGAATCCAATTTGCAATACCATCCGGGCCATGTGATTTTCTGATGTCCAGTTTTGATAGATGTTCTGATATTTCTTTTTGTGATGTAAACTCACTCATGTGGGGAGATTGCTTGTTATTATCTACGTCCCAATTTTGTATTTTCTCTCTGGTGAAGACAGATTTAAAGTGGTTGTTCATGACTTCGGCCATCTCTAATTCTTGTGTGTATTCTATATTTCCTTGGCGTAGTTTCACCATTTCCTATTTGGTTTTAAGTTTACCATTCATATACCGATAGAATAGCTTGGGCTGATCTTTGCATTTATCTATAATATCCTTCTCATGGTTCCTTTTTTCCTCTCTTCTCACATTAACATACTCATTTCTATAGTTTATATAAATTTGCCATTTGCTTTGTTTTTTGTCTTTTCTCCACCTTTTCCAAGCTTTGTCTCTTCTGTCTTTTGCCTCACTGCATCTTTTGTTGAACCAACGTTGAATGTACTCTCTCGCTTTTGTCTTGGTACATGCCTGTTTACCCCTTCATTGTAATTATCCATCAATATATTCCATTCCTCTTCCACTGTTATCTCTTCCATATAGAATTTTTTCCAGTTTGCATTCCGGAAGAATGTCTTTAGTTTTGCAAAGTCTGTTTTGTTGTACATCAATCTTCCTTTCCTATGCTTTTTGTTCCTCTCCATGTCTATTTCTTCCTTTAGTACAGTTTCGATGAGTACAGGTCACTCTTTCCAATTGGTGTCTTGTAATGGACTCTGTCCACTATTTCAGGTTCTGTTGTAAATATTAAATCTAGTTTCGATGGCTCTTCGTTTCTGTACCTTGCATTTTCACTGACCCATTGGGTCATTGTGTACTCCATGGTCATGTATAGCAGTACATTGCCCCACAAGTCATCTCCTCCTCGCACTGTCATGTTGTCCCAACAAATTTCTTTGCAATTGAAGTCCCCCATAATTACCAGATTACCCTTACCCATTAGTATCTCATTTAGTGATTTTCTTGTATCTTCTAGCATTTTTGTATGTTCTCTTTCCAAGCATTTGTTTTTGGAGGCACATAACCACAAACTTTCTACTTTTTATATTCTTGCCTTCAACTTTTATCATGATCAGTTCAACATTACCTTTGCCCTCTGCAATTTTTGTCATGTTTAGGTCTTTCTTGGCCAAGAACATGATTCCCCCTCCCTGCTTCTTGTCCCTGTTTTTTATCCAGTAATTGTATAGACCTTGTCCAATAATGATGGATGGTATTTCACCTCTTAGTTTAGTCTCTACAATTCCCATTATGTCTGGTTTTTCTTCTAACAGATAATCATTGAGTTCGTTCAGACCTGAAATTAATGCGTCAATGTTAGTATAGGCCACTTTAAATTTTCTTCCTTCTCCATTATTTTTTCTGTCTTTGGTTTTTTCGTTTTGATGCGCCATTGTCTCAATCTCATGTCGATTACTCTCCAATAGAATTCTTTGCATTTTGTCTCCGTCCTCATTAAGTTTTTTTTCCTTTGCTTCTTCTCTTAGTGACTTTTCTTTTTCTTATTCCTCAGTACTCATTTCTCTTTTTATCCATATCTTATTGCACTTTCACTCTTTGCCAAGTTGCCTACTTTTTCAAATATGTCTTCTACTACCATCTGTTACCTTAATTTTATCTTTAGAGATCGATTTCTATCCTTAGAATAGCAACCGATTCTATATGTCTCTTCCAGGTCTATGCCTGCCTCTCTTTCTCCCCCCTGAATTTCATTTAGGATTTCTACTGCTGTCTCTTTTTCTTCTTTTTCTCTCATGTACCTCGCCGATCCCTGTTTTTCTTTCAGTCCATATACCACAATACATTTTTTTCTATCTACTGTATCCCTGACCCAGTTAGCTTTTTCGTTAATCACTTGGATAATTGTGTCTTTTGCATTATCCTGCATTTGTTGCTTAACTATTTCTATAAAAGCAATTTCCTTGTTTTCGATGTTTTCCTTCCACTTCTTAATTTTCTGAATACTTTCCTCACCTAGGTTCTCTTTGATCTTTTGTGTCAATTCTTGTAATTTATTGTTCACCTCTTTAAATTTTCGCTGTTGTTATTATTATTAGTTTTCTTTTCGTTATCATTCTTCAACTCATTTATATCCCTTTTCATTTCTTTAATCTTGTTTTTAAGATCCAAGTTGGTTTTTCTTAGGTCAGAAATTTCGTGATTCGCCTGTGCTAAGCAGTCTATTAATCCTATGATATCTTTTCTTAAGTCCATAATTTCATTCTCCCACCGAATCCTATTTTTGCTCATATCTCTCTCTATCTCTAATAATCGACTTAAGTTCCTGCTTTCATACTTACTAAATCCTGGAAAATCTTTCTCATCGCACGTGTTTGGACAAGGTTTGTTTACATCGCGGTTCGATCGACTGACGCCAGATGGCTCTGGTTCGTGACTGGCTTTCGAGTCGTTGTTTTCATTCATTTTCGCTAATTCCATGTTAATACAAATGACTAGCACTGCAGAGATATCATTTCAGACACTCACGATCACTCCCCACCCCTACAATACAAACTAGGTTTCCTTTTTCGTCGTAAATCCTCTTCTTCTTGGTCACGCAACGACAACGACGATAACGGAGGTGTTAACAGTGTGAAGGCTTGTGCAATGTATGTATGTGTGTATGTTTGCATAAATGTGATGATTATTTCTCTCTAGTCCCTAGCTACTTTTTTTTTTAACAGGAAATGGTGTAGAGATTGAAATTATATATACATACATATACCAAGGCTTTTTCCCCCTTACAAGGGAGGTAGCCAAAAAGGAAAAGGCATAAAATCATTCCCACCCATTCCATCCCTGAATACACTCCACACCCCTCCACCCTCCCTCTTATCTTAGCACCTCTTGGAATTATATATAGTGCTGCTTAAAAAGATATGTATATAGGGCTACATAAACACATCCTTACAGAAATACTTTCACTCTCGAATCATAAAACATGCACTCCAAAACAGACCACGTAACTCCTCCAACAGACCCATCCAGATATTAGTCCTACTAAAAAATTCCTCCAGAGAGAAGCAAGAACTACATTTGCTTGACTGCATTCAGGTGATCATTCAACAACACTAAGCCACATTTAAACCAGAATAGGCATGGCTATAGAAACAAATTGCCCCAGATGCAACCATCACACAGAAAACAGGGAATACGTTACATTGCTCTACTCTAGCCTAACCCAGACAACACAATATTTCCTCCTTGAGTGATTTATGGGCTAATCCAGTGGCTGTTGCCATTTACCTGGGAGGCATGGGTTTACTCTAAGAGACCTGGGGAAACAAATTGGGTGATTGATACATGGGCTCGGCTCAGGTGGTAGATGGTAGGGTATGTAGTGGTACCCAAAGTGATTGGAAGAGTTATGAATGTGAATGTATGAGGGAATCACTGTGTCCACAACACCATATTGAACAAAAAATTAGAATTTAAGGGAGTTGGAAATGTAGAGCCTGTTTGAGAAGTATAGCAGGTGTTATGAGGATGGATAGGGCAAAAAATGTGGAAGTGAGGCAGAGAACAAGGGTGGAGAAAGCTGTTGGATAGGATGTAGGGGATGGGGAGATGTGAATTAAAACAAAGATGTTTATCAAAACAATGTTGCAGTAATGGACTGAATTGTGGACATGGGTATAGTCTACTGGAATTAGATAAAAGCAGTGGAAATGGACTTGTTGATGGATGTATGTATTTATGAAGAGAGTGGATAATTAGATGAGTGAAAAATGTAAAATGGAAGTAACTGCTCTCCTACACATATAGCAGGACTGAGATGGTTGGTTGTACTTCCTTATACCCATTGTATTCCTTTATATTTTGGGTGTATTCATTATAAGATTTGTCTTCAAGCTACACTTTGAAGAATTAAGTTGCCCCTTTTTGTGAAACTGAACATTTTTGCATTCTTTTTTTTTCAGTTATTTATTTAAGTTTAACATCATGAATTTTGAGAAACAGATGAACAGGTCCTCATTGAGGTGGTTTAGCCATGCAGGGAAAGTGAAAGGTGACAGGTTGGTGAAGAGAACATGCAAGTTTTAGATATGCACCATTATAGTGGAGTATTTCTTCAGGTACTTAGTATTTTGTGGTGAAGGGTAATTTGAATAACATATTAACTTTGAATATAGTAATTGTAGTTTCTTTTGGCCCAAAATGGGATGTTTCACACCATGGTATTAAAGTGAGCCATCAGTTTCTCTGGCTTGATGCATATGGTCACAAGGTGTTTTGTTATTGTATATGATGCCATTTGGAAGAGACCTGAGGGTGGACGTTGTGTGTATATTTCCAACATGAAGAGTAATAGCAGATTGATTGAGAAGTTACAGTTTGCTTAGACAAGGTGTAGAAAAAAAAAAAGTGTTTTAGTCAGAGGAATAATGGAGTTTTAGCAAAAGTTAAGCAAGTTCAGCATTTTTGCAGAGTGAAACTAACACTACTTTCACAGTAGAAGATAGGAGGTATAGCAGTGGAATGAAATTCTTTAGTCATTTTTGGGGAAGTGCCAGAAATCTCTTGTTTCACCTGTCTCAACTTAAATTTTTTGTGTTGCTTTTATTATCTTGACTTTGACTTGGTTACCTTCCTTGTAAGGGAGAAAAAGCCCTTGGTACCTATATAGATAGCTTTTATTATCAGCTTCTAGTGAGTGGAAGCTCACTGGCTGAGCGGGTTAGGGTGTTGTTACTTGAGGCAAAAGTTGATGGATGGCAGTTCGAGCCCTGCCATTGGCGAAGTAGAACCAAGGGCATGGTTTGTTAAATTCCACACTACAAAGTACTCTGTGAGGGGCACCATCCTAGCCTTCCGATAGAGGGGAGTTTGTGATGTTAAGCCATATGATCATCATCATTAAGAAAAAAATCCTCAGGCTACAAAAAGAAATTCAACTTGGACTATATATGAGAAATTACTTGCTAGAAAAAACATAGGAAAGTGTGTGTATGTGTATCTTAGCTCCTTGTGGGTGAAGGGCCATCCCTTCCCCCTACCCACTGCCTGGATCAGAAACAAAGCAGCAAGACCCAACACCTCCACAGCAGGGTCTTACAGCTGAAGCTGGTTTACTCCCACCATTTCATTTATATGGACAGCAGGTCTGTCCATTTTCACAACCTATCAACCCCCTCATCTCCATCAGGAGTTACAGCCATGAGGGGCTGATGCATATATATATATATATATATATAATATTACACTTCAGGGACTGTTTTGGTGTACCTCCATGGACCAGAACCAAACATCATTTGTCTATGTATGAAATCTACAAATAAATGATGAAATGTTTTTTGTACTACTGCTGTTCCCTTGAACCTATTCTTTATACTTCTTTGACTCTTACCTCTTCCTTTTCTAATCCCCCATTGGTGATGAGGAAGAAAAATACAACCACTGTATTCCCATGTGTGCCTTGAAACATATCCATTCTTCTACTCCTGTTTACCCCCATTTTTCACTACCTCCCATACTTTTCTTATCATCTCATAGTATGCTTCATCTTTTTCCTTCTCATTTGATTTCTTTTAATCTTGGTACTTCTCTACCACCCTCCCTTTTCCCTCTCCTCTACCCTGATATTGAATTGACAATTCCTTGCTCTCTCCCCTGAAACATTAATAGCCAGAGCTCTTCTAGTCCTCCCTTTGGGGACTACTACATAGCCCATCAATTCCCTCTGAATCACTCTCCCTCCACCATCCTTTTCCATGTATTGTTACCTGACACCCAGAACCTCCCTACTTCATCAACTGGTTCATCTCGTAGCAGTGAGACCCCAACACCACTACATTCACATTCTTCCCAAAAATTAACATTTATTTAAATCAACCCAAAAAGTATCTCTTCTATTTCCTCATTACCAGGACTGTGGGTACTCTTAACCTCTTCCATATGATGATGCCTACATAGGTGTCATGAGATATGAGTGTCTGGATCTTGATTATATTAATTTTGTAGTTGTAGCTGAGCAACCCCCAAATTCTGTGAACTAGCTTGATCATGTTTTCTGTGTTTATTATTATTCAGTGCAAGAGAATGAATAATACAGCAGTGACTATATTTTATAACCTAAGTATTGTGATGCATCAATCATTGTACCTCAGGCATCCAATGCTACTAACGAGAATTTGACTAGGATTGAAGAGGTTAAAAAACCCTTACATTCCAATTTCACCATTGCCCACATTATCCTTGGAGACTCCTCTCTCCACTCCATCATGGATGTAACTGTTATCATTTACCAACAGTGCTATTCCTTCCCTCCCTCACCCACTTATTGCTCCAAACACTCATCTCATCACACTTCCAAACTCAAATTTTCCCCTTTCTTTCAGTTTAGTTTTATTCATTGCTAACATATCCATCTTACAAACACACCTCCAATCTTTTCCCATTTATTCTCATCCAAACCACACCCATGCTTATTTGACAACCCATTTACAAGGGTGTTGGTTGCAGTCCTCCTCTCAGACCATTTTATGCCTTGGCTATTTGTGGAGGATCCCTAGTCCCCTCATTCTAACCCATTTAGTCACCTATTACAATGTGCCTGAGAACACATGCAGAATCCTCCCATCACCACCTCAGGGGTATCAGTCAGAGGTAGAGTCATAGAAATGCTAAAAGCCAGGGTCAGGGGAATGGCATAGAGGAGAGACAGTAGTAGTGCAAAAGTACCATAATTTCTTTATGAGTAGAGATTTTAAATCTAATATAGATGAATGATATATAGCTCTGGTCTGTAGGGGAACCCCAAAACAGTCTCTAAAGTATTGGCTACATGTTACCATGCAGTCAGTGCATATGAATCTTAAAACTGAATTATATTACATTCACTTGCCTCAGCTGGAAGCTTATTCCATTCATTGATGATGTACAGTGGTTGGCAAAAGTATTTTCTACTTAAATCTATATCCTGTTAGTATTTAGTCTGAAAATGTTTTAAAATTCGATGTTATCATTAATTCCCTCCATTCCTCCCCCACAAGAGAATAGATTCTAATGTTTTAAATGATTTTTGCATGCTTTGTTTCTTATGTTTGATATGAGTTTTGTGGCTCACAGCTGCACTCTTGAAATATCTATCATTGTCTTTGATAAGATATGGGGACCACACAGAAACTACATATTTCTAGTGTGGGTGGATAAGGGATTCATTTAATTGGAATCATCGGGATTTTGAAGTAAAAAAGTCACACTAACAATCCCAATATCCTATTTGCTTTTTCTGATATCAGTAATTGGTGCAGTCCTGCCAGTCTTCTTTCACCCTCCAGATAAGAATGGTGAAGATTAAAGTGGAGATAATGTGGTTTTATAAGAACAAATTGTGAGCATGTAAAAGCTTCTTTGAAACATGTCAGGTTGATGGACTTAGATTGCTAGTAGTGCAGAAAGCAAAAGAAGCTACCAAATAGGGAGACATGAGAAAGATCTATCAAAAGAACCACCATATGAGGATGGAGCCTTGTACAATTAAGTACATTTTGCTTGTTACAGCTTTATCAAGTACTTGATAAAACTGTAACAATCTTGTCGGCAACTGCCAATTACATGCACATATGAGAGATTTTGAAATAAAAGACTATAAGGAAAGCTGAATGTCTGCTGAACTATATTCCTGGTCATGTAGAGATAATGAAAATGGACTGGTTGGAGAGAGAAAAATGGACAGTTCAAAGGTGATTGGGTAGGACGGCCAATTAGAATATGGAGTGAGAATGTCGGGGTATCTTTGGGAGGAACATGGAGATAAGAATGGTATTGCAATACAAGTAGAGTAGAGGAAGTACTCAAAAAGATAATAGGAGAGGACTGGGAGGGAACAGAGGAGAACTAAGATTGGAGTTGGAAGTCTGAACTGAAAGATATGCAAAAGAGAGGAATGTAGGAAGGTGTAGTCAGATATATGTAGTCTTCTGTCATTTGTTTACAGGAACAATTTTTTTTTTTTTTCTGTAACTTGAAAAAAAAAGTGAATAGTGACCCTTGTTTTGTGGGGAGAGACATAAAAGCCATAAACATACACTTTTTTTTCGTATCTTAACATCTCCCCTTCCCAATAGATACATATATGTATATGTGTATTTGTGTATGCATACATATATGTTTTATACATTTAGTTGTGTATTTTTTATTCTAGTACATTTAGTGTTTTTTCATTCCTACTTGTTATTTGTTATTTCTGTGTGATATTTTAACATCACAATCCGTATGAATTTTCATTTAAAGAGAACCTTTTGTTATATGAGTTTTTATTTTTTCAACACTGATATATGTTTACATTTTATTTTTGATAACTTCTTGATATGTAAGTATGAAAATGTATGGATAGTAAATAATGATAATGAAAATGATGATAATAAGCATCTTTGTAGGGTTTTTTAAATGATAATGGCCCTTTCCTTTCACCAGTGCAAGGTCAGGCTCCCCATCCCTTCACCGTTCCAGCTCTCCGTCCGTCCGTTCACGCACAGCTCCACATTCTCCTGCCAACCATTCCACTGTCACCACTGTGGCGTCGTCCCCTGCCTCAGTGCCAGCAACAGACACCAACAACCATGTAGCCACACCTAGCACCCAGCCCCTTAACCATGTGGCAGCTATTAATGTGTCTACCATGTCCCTCCCCTCCAGCGTCATGGCCTCCACCACTGCAACCGCTCCTTCTGCTCCCCCTTCCACAACTACCAAAGTGCCAGGTAATGATGTCTGCATGTAGCTATATTGTGATGTCAGCTTTGTATGTATCAGTCCTGAGTGTGTGTTTACCTACGTCATGGTCTTTATCTTCCTCCATTCCTCTCCAGTATCATTTGTATCCTTACAATGCCTCATAACCTGTATATATGTTTTTTTCTTCTTCCTTCTGATATCTTGATTTGTCTGCACTTTGTTTTACACACTATTGGCAGTACTTCTCAGTAATTTGATCTAGCAAGCAAGCATTTTTTTGATTCATAAGACTACATTCGTTTGATTGCACATACCATTCAAGTTCACAGTACTAAGGCGAGGTGTGGCCATGAACCTTAAAGTAGAAGTATAGATTTACGTATGATTTTGTTTGAAACAACTGTGACCCATTTGAAACCCATATGACTTTTCTTGTATCTCCCCCATACTAGTTAATTAGGCCAGAAGTTTGGATATTTTAGAAAATAGATTGAGTGGTCAACTGATCACTGCTTTATGTGTTGGATATGAAAAAACAGGAAAATTTAATGAGTTTGAAAAAAATTAAATATTTTTTAGGTGGAAAAACTTGTGTTTTTCACAGTTAGGGGTTTGTTAACCATAAAAGGTAAGTGAGGTTTGGAATAAACATCTCCAATAATATTCCAAAGATTACCAAGGAATTTTAATTTAAAAAGAAAAAAAAGAAAAAAAAATTACATTTTATATCTGAAGATGCAACATAGGACCTGCACTGGCAGAGAATGTTTTAGCTGATGTTTGATTCATCTTCATATGTTATTTGAAAGATTACAAGTCATGTTAATGAACGTTTCAATTTTACTTGAAGGATTATAGGTCATATCAGTAAACATAATTTTATTTGAAGGATTGTAGGTCATGCCAGTGAGCACTTCAGTTTTATGTGAAGGAATGTAAGTCATGTCAATGAGCATTTCAGTTTTACTTGCCTCTGTTAACTTCAGTGATTCATGTTCATAGATGTTACTTGAAGGATTGCAGGTCATGTCAGTGAGCATTTCAATTTTACCCACCACTGTAAACTTCTCAGGGGCATCAGGGTAAGTAGTTGAGCTGGATGAGCATGTGTACTGTATACTCTCAACATCCATGGGAGCAAATTCATCATTTTTAAGAACCCCTATAATTGTTTCATTGGAAGCGAATGGGGCTATTGGCAGGCACTGCTGATGACACCAAAATGAAATAGGTTTCATATTATGTAATTGTTTAATTTCAGTAGATAATATTCTGTGGTGAAAGAGGACTTTGGTGTCACAGATGATAGATAAAGAATTGTATTTGTGTAGTTTCAATAGTAACCTTGAAATGTGTAATTTAAGGCTCATTAGTACCTGGTCACACCCCATGCTCTTCCTTAACAAGCTGCTAGGCCAGTAAAATGCAGTTTTTATTTATTTACTTATATATTATTGTTTTTTTCATTTATTATTATTTTTTCATATTTTATCATTTTCAATTTGATCCCAAAATTTTATGCTAGTCAGTACCTTTTTATGAGACATTGTTTTTAATACATTCAGAGGGTGACATGTATGGCTTGCAATTTGCAATTTAAAAGTTGACATTTTCTTTGGATGTTACAAAATATTTTATAAGGTTTTTTGAAGCCTTGAGTGACATTTTAGCAAGTACTGCATAGATTTTTGCAAAACATAAAGCATTGAGTTGAAAGGCATGCTATAACCACAATTAGGCTTTGTGTGATTTTTTTTCTTTATGTTGCTTAGTTTTTCTTCAGTTTCAATATTCATTGCCCAAAGTGTTAGTGGTTTTTGCATATTTGATGCAATATTGAATAAATGTTCATATGAAGTTGAACTGACACATTTGTCATGAAAGTCATCTGTTGCCATTTTTTTCTGTATGAATGTCTTTGCAAATGTATGTCTTCATGGAAATGTATGTCTGCATCTTTCTTGTGTGCATTAGTTTATATGTGTTAGATATGTGCTCAGCTGTATGTCTTTTATATTTTTGCCTGACCTAGCATTATTTTTACATTATTTGTGTTCATGTACATTTTTGTTTTTGTAACCATCATTTATCAATGTACCCAGTCCTTTTTGAACATGTTCATCCTAACCTTTACTTAACCTCGACCCTTATTTCTTCTTCTTACACACTTGCATATCATCATTAGAGCATTTCAACACTCATAAAACTCATCATACAGTATCATTCACTTGAGACTGAGGAAATGAAATATCAATAAGATTTTTAGGTCCATAACTATAGTGATGCATCCTTCAGCTGAATAGAATTATCTTGGATTAACCAGAATAGAATGTGCAGAATTGTTGTTTAATTTATATATCAGCATGGCAGGGTAAATAAAAGATTATAAGAGCAGTGTTTTGCTTTTACAAATAGAAAAGTTTTCACACCAGTCTTTCTTCTACGAGTCCCTAGCATTCCCCCCCACTTACAAAATCAAAACAACATAAAACAAATGACACACACAGAGCGCAACACCATGAACAAATAGAATAAAGTTAACATTTGTCACTTTGCCAAAGGACTTAATCAGTATTGCCTCCCTTTACGATCATTTCATTGTGACAGATATTGTCATATAATAGGAGGGTGAGATTAAACAAAACTAATTGGTCAACCAAAATGAGTTATATGCAGCATCTCTGGTACATACTGACCACAACAGAAACATCACAATTAACAACATGAATGACACTTTGAAATAAAAAGAAGGGTATTTCAAAACTAGATATGTAGATCATTAACCTCTTCTTTTTTAAGTACTACATTTTAAGCTGCTGTTTCAAACATGGGAAATTTTGTGTAAGCTTCCAAGTTAGAATATTATGCTGTCTTGTGTTTGACTTTTGTTTCGTACGTCTCTTAGATTTTCACCACTGTCTTTAGTCACTTCCCCTTTCTTCACTTTCACCCACCTTTCTCTTGTCACTTCTTTTCCTATATTAATTTACAGATTTTTAGGTGATAGGCCCTGTGCATACAAATATTCCTCTTTTTCAGTTTCTATATAATGTACTTCAGACAAGGGGGAATGAAATGTTTGTATATTTTTTCTTTTTTGAATATTGGTTATACTGTATACTTCTCCAGGTACAATCTATGAATCCTGTGAGAACACACATTGTTAGGTCCTAAGTAAGTTCTGCAGCGATGTCATGATTTTTTTAGTCCAATGATCTTTAACTTTATATTCAAGCTCCTCCCCAAAGGGTGTGATCTTACAATCATAAACCAATTGAATATTCTCCTTTACCCTTTCTTTAATCGGATTCATTGTTACAAGTCTATATGCAGTATTGTTTACTGAAGCAATCTGAAATCTCTGCATAACTTACTTAGTTTACAAGTAGTAAGCAAAACACATCATACAGGCTCCCAGCCATTTTATGACTCAAGGCGGAGAGCAAGCTTGTGCAAACCTTCGCCTACAAACACCTGATCTATAAAAATGCAACCCTCACCATCTGTCCCACTTTCTACCCACTTCTCTACCTACAAGTATTCTCTACCAGCCTCTTACATGCTGTATAATATCTCAATCTGTTATAGATTTCTTCCTGTTAAGAGAAATATGACATTGTATGAAAATACCCGTAAAAATGTTGGATAGAAGCTTAACGGACTATGACCAATCCTGAGTCAACATCAAGTCTGTGTTGGACTGCAAAGAAACACCCCTATCCCCACCTCCACAAAGAGATGTGGCTCCAGAGGGGCTGGTACATGGTGTCCATATCAGGCCCAGAAATTCACCCTATCATTTCTCTTAACTATCTCCCCATTCCTTAGTCATGTGTTTTCACATAAGGTCAGTACCCAGGCGCCTACCCTCCTACATCTACTCCTTTTACCCAAAGATATTGAAACCAGTGTAGGCACATGCACATGCCCAACATGCACAAAACCAATATTCATCAATTGCAACTCATTTCAATTTTGATTCCACCCCATTTGCACTACATTCTCCAGCACAAGCCAGTACACAAAGAATTGGAGTTGCAGCTGTCATGCAACAACATGTGCACCCAAAAATACACAAACACAAAAACATACCCTAAACATACTACAAATAAACATAAATGGAATCATAAATAAACAAATGAGCAAGCGGAACTGCTTCACTTCCAGCATGAACACAACACATTCATAACTCTAATTCAAGAAAACAAACTACCGCCACAGTCACACATTACTTACCCTCACTGAACAGTAAGGGAAGCAGCACTCACTGCAAAAGTGGACTAATAATGTTTATATACAATGACACACTCTTTTCCAACAAAACAAAGGAAACCAAACAAATGCTAACAAGACACCACAACAAAAATAATGTCAGTCCAAACACAAAGAAAACAGCTTGCACTCTTACTCTGTTGGTTGTCAGGTCACTGGTTTCATTATACCTCTCCAGATGGTTCTATCTTCTGTCAATTCTTTCCAGTCCTCTCTTGGTGCCACCCTTTCCATGTCCTTCCTTACTCCATCCATCCATCTGCACCTGGGTCTCCCTAATGGTCATCTGCCCTCTACTCCTCCTTCCATCACCTTCGTTGGTAGTCTGTCTGCCTCCATTTGGATGTAGTGTCCAGCCCATCTTGCTCTTCTTCCCTGTACTTCATCCTGAATATACGGTTATCTGGTCTGATCTCTAATTTCCCTAATATGTCTTTGTCTCCATTTCCCTTCTTCATCATATACAGGATATTGTTTTCAAAAATTTCCAGTCTCTTCTCCCTTTCTTTTGTTAGTGTCCATGTCTCGCATCCATACAGGACCATTGGTTTTATTACAATGTTATATGTTCTTATCTTAGTTCTGCTGATGGTCTGACCCTTCATTACAGATGCCAGGGCATGGTAACATCTGTTTCCTACAGCTATTTGTTCATTTATTTCTATGTCCAATTCATCTCTCTCACTGACAATGGATCCCAGATACTTGAACTTATCCACTTTCTTCACACTTAGTGACCCAACTTGCTCTGCCCCTGGTATATAATTGCCATTTCTACTTAGTTTCATAATTTCCATTTTGTGCTCATTGCATTTTAGGCCTATCTGTTCTGCTGTTCTCTGGAATACTGTAAAGATCTTGTTAATTTCCTCCAGTCTTGGCCACCACATCCACAGCTTACAACATTACTAATATATATACACTATCCACTACGTCAAACCCTTGAAGTTACATCCCACAACCCCAATCACTGAACTGTTTAACAAACCACATACTGGTAGGTGATTTGAATACATGTAACCCAATGTGGCTTAATATGCTAACAGTAAACCAAAGAGGTCTTAAAATATGAGAACAATTCTCTAACTTAAATATAAGAAACTCCATGAACCACCCCAGTAGATAACCTTAACATAACCAACAAGTAATATCCCCTGACCTGCCAATATGCTCACCCTCCCAACAAACTCAGATGACATGGGAAATCATGCATGACCTCCTCTCAAACCACTTCCCAGTAAAAGTTAAAATATAACCTGCATACAAACAAAAAGAACATGCATAAGCTACATTAATGCAAATTGGCAAAATTAAACAAAGGATATGGAGAAAAAAGCCTTTGGCATAGACCAATTACCAACTTTATATAGAGCAGTGGCTGAAATACCAGTGATCATCCAGAAGGAAACCAAAACACACACTCCAAGAGGCTAAACAAAAAAATATAATCCCAGCTACACACTAGAGATAGCCACCCCCAAAAAAATTAAATAAACTAAAAAGCAAAAATACTAACAGAACTAGAAAAAGAAATACCGCAACAATTAAATATGTCTAATAAACAACAAACAGAGAGAAAACTAGGGAAAACAAATTTAATTCATAGGAAAAAATTTAGGTTCGTTCTTTCTTCCTCTGTTAAATTCCAAGTTTCAGCTCCATACAATGCTTTGGGCATGATCATGCCCTAGTAAATTTTTCTCTTTGTGTTCATCCCCAGATACAAATTCCTCATTACATAAGAACAGAACATAAGAATGAAGGAGACTGCAAGAGACTATAAAGCCTACATCTGGCAGTTTCATGTCCATTACCACCTGTCATCCCCATCCATAAAGTTGTCTTAAAACAACCGATAGTTTCAGCACTCACTACATGGTTACTAAGTCTATTCCATTTGTTGACTACCCTATTAGTAAACCAATTCTTCCCTATTTTCTTCTTAAACCTAAATTTGTCCAATTTAAATCCATCACTGAGAGCCCTGCCCTGTTGTCTTGATATGATGACTTTGTGTCTCCCTTTTTAAAGCCTTTGCTGTACTTGACCACCTCTATTAGATCACCCCACACTCTGCATCTTTTCAGAGAGTGTAAGTTAAGGTGCCTAAGCCTCTCCTCGTAAGGTAAATTTTTTAGCCTATGTATCATTTTGGTCATTCTTCTCTGTACTGATTCTAGTGAATTGATGTCCATTCTGTCAGATGGAGACCAAAACTGTACCACATAGTTGGAAGGATGGGTCTAACTAACGGTAGATAGAGTTTGATAATTACTTCTGCACTTCTATTAGTAACTGTCCTAGCAGTGAAACCTAATGCTCTGTCAGCTTCATTCCTGGTGTTAATGCACTGTTTCCTGGATTTAAGGTCAGGACTCACTAGAACTCCCAAGTCTCTCTCGCGTTCAGTTTTATCTAAAAACGCATTATCTAAGCTATATCTGTTTTTGGGGTTGTGTAGCCCTATGTTTAATATGCTGCACTTTGAGATATTGAAGTCCATTTGCCATTTCACCGACCATGTAAACAATTTATTAAGATTATCTTGCAGAATCTCTGCATCGTCTCCTGACCTAATTAGGTGTACTATTTTAGTGTTGTCCACAAACTTACAAACATCACTATTAATCCCATTGTCCAAGTCATTTATGCACATAATGAACTATAAGGGACCCAAAATGGAGTCCTGGGGAACTCCACTAAAAACACTCCCCCATTTGGATTTTACAGTATTTATGGTGACCTGCTGTTTTCTGTCACTGATCGATCTAATCCATTCTAACACTTTTCCTCTTATGCCATGGGGTTTGATTTTACTTAGTAGTCTCTGGTGGGGCACATTGTCAAATGCTTTGCTAAAGTCAAGGTAAATCGTAACTATCATTGTTATCTGATGACTTATATAAATGTGTAAAAAGATAGATTAGTCACACATGACTTACCCTTGGAGAAACCGTGTTGTGAGTCACAAATCAAATTATCTCTTGATGTGATCCGAATCTATTAACTATTAATCAAGCATTTTACCTATAACTGATGTCAAACTGATTGATCTGTAGTTGCATATAGATGATTTGTCTCCCTTTTTGAAAACAGGAACAACATTTGCTTGCCCCCAAGCAATAGGCACAATACCAGTGTCTACTGACTTATTAAATATTTCTGTTAACTGGTTGCAGATTTCAAATTTACACTCTTTAAGCACTTGAAAAAGTTTCATCAGGAGCCAGGGATTTTGTAGCTTTAAGTCTTTCAATCTGTTTGACTACTACCAAACTAATGCAGATATTAGTCTACTTTCTTCATCCCCACTGAGAGAAAACATTTGTTAAACGCCTCGCTCATTTTTTCCTCTAATTCTATCTTGACATTTCCATTGTTTTTAATTGGGCCAATCCTTTCCTAATTTTTTGTTCTGTAGAGATGAAAGAAACCCTTTGGGTTGGATCTAGCTTGTCTGGCAATCTTACTTTCATAGTTACATTTCACTCTGTGCATATTCTTTTTAACCAGTTGAGCCATATTGTTATATTTGGATCTAAGGTGTGTTTCCCCATTTTTTATTATTGCATAAAGTCCTCTTTTCATTCGGATCTCATATTTCAGCCTGTCTGTCATCCATTTGGGAGTATTACTATTCCTCTGTATTGATTTGAGGGGAATAAATATGTTTTGTGCATTTATAATAAAACTGTTAGGTTACTGTACATTTCATCCAAATCGTTGACCAGGCTGTTGACCTCACAGTTGTAAGTGACCTGACCCAAAGTACACATATTACTCACCATGACCCGACTCCTGGCCGTGCTAATGATGTCCAGACCAACCGTGTATCTTACCCCATCACAGCCCCCATGGTCAATCTCGTAAGGGACCAAATGTCTTAAATACCTTCTCATCTCATCAAAATTGGCTCTCTTGAAGTCCGGTACTTGAATGTTATTTGTAGTATTTAATTCTTCCCAAATAATATTAAATCCTATTTCTTGATGGTCACTAGAGCCTAGGCTATCTCCCACTTTTATGTTTCTCTTTAGGTGTTCATTATTAGTTAAAAGTAAGTCCAGAGTATTATCTCCCCTCAAAGGATTGGTAGTCATTTGTTTTAGGAAATCATTCTGCACCACATCTAAGAAATTTTGCACTTCATGATCTAAAATTTCCCAGTCAATGTTTCTATAATTAAAATCTCCCATGATCACAATGTTTTTGTACAGGGACACCCTTCAAATTTCCTGAATCAGGGGATCAGTCTGCTTAATGCTGAGGTTAGGAGGCCTATATAGGATGCCAATAATGAGTTTCTTATTCTTGCCTACAATCTTCACCCAAATAGATTCTGTACTCTCCTCTTCCTTTATCGAATTATTGATAATACAATTTATTGTATTTCTAATGAAAAGTACTACTCCCCCACTCCTGCCAACCCCATCCTTGTGAAAAAACTTATATCCTTCTATCTCAATTTCTGGAAGGAAATGTCTGTCAGCCATATTGATCCAGGATTCAGTAATAGCTATGATATAAAATCTTTATGTATGCTTTACCCCACAACAAATCAGTTTTATTTATTATGCTTCTGCTGTTTGTATAGTAAATTTTCAGTTTATCCTCCCTCCACCTAATTAAGTGATTAGGTGATTCTTTGCACAATCCCTCTCTAAGCTGTTTCTATTGCCCAAATTATATTTCAATGCTTCCACCGACTCCCACGTAATCTACCCAAAATAATCCTGGAGGATGCCTACTTCTTGCTCAAGGCAAAGAGCCGAAATCCTTTGGGTGATAAGTGCACCCTGTCCCTTGTATATAGATGATTCTTGCTGTAAAAGTGATCCCAGTTGTCGACAAATGCCCATCCATTGGCCTTACAATGTTTTGCCAGCTTGCAATTCATTGGAATAGCCCTGGAATGCCCATTCATTGGCCTTACAATGTTTTGCCAGCTTGCAATTCATTGCAATAGCCCTGGAATGCCACATGCCTCCAACTCTATGCCTCGGAAGGATTCCACATACAACAGGAACCCCTCCCTTATTCCTAATCTTATTTAGCACATCTTCGAACTGCTCAAACAATTCCTCACTCCCTAACTTACATATGTCATTCCCCCAGCACTCAAGGAAACTATGGGTTTCACACCTTCCCTGACTATACACTCTTCTATCCTATCTCTAATATCACCTATCCCTACCCTGGGGGGAACACACCTGCGTCCTATGCTTCCTATCTTTGTCACAGAAGGCCCTATTATATCTCACCAGGCTATCCCCTACAACCAAAATCTTAGCTGTGGACAGGGAGTGACTGCCCTACTCTTCTCTTGCATCTTCTTCATTTCTTCTTATAGACCAGCGAGAGCTTGAAAAGAGTTTCTGCAATCAAGTAGGCCTGGTGAGGGCTTTTTACCATCTCTCCGTGTTTTGTTTGTCGCCATTTTCCACCCAGGTTCCAAACATGGTTTGTTGTCTGTGTTTTGGGCCTTCAAGTGTTAACTTGATTCTCCTCTTTAAGGCCGTCAACAGTACTCTCTAAGGCTACAATTCTATTCTGTAGAGATTGTACCTCTTTGGCACTGATCACTGAAACACAACCACTTGCCATCTCATTGTTTGAAGCAGCTACCCCAGATTGACCTGACCTGAGTGACGCCTTTCATTCCCCCCAAACATTTACTTGCTTTCCTTACTCTGTAATTCACATGTTCCCAACAACAACATGTTCATGCTTTCAATGGTTTATTTTGTAAGGTTTGTAAAAAATATATTTTGCTGATTTTTTTGGGAATCATGATGTGGAAGTGTAGTAGAGTTTGGTTCTTACAAACTGTTGTAGACAGTAATTAGAGTTTCCTTCTGTTGTCTAAAGCCCATGCTTGTGAATGGTTTTAGTAGGCTTAATTTATTGATGGTTTTCATTGTCATATCTTTGACTTACAGGCCAGAGGTGTACTAGTATTCAAAGAGATATGGGTTGGAGGTTATGATATTATTCAAAGTAGGCTATAGGTATACTGGTATTCAAATACATATGGGCTGGAGGTTATGATATTCAAAGTATGGCCCAAAATGTCAGGGTTCTTTTCAAATGGAATGGTTTGGCTGTTTATATATATATATATATATATATATATATATATATATATATATATATATATATATAGTGGACAGGATGCAGGGATGACCCGTCATCCAGGAGGTGCCAAGATAGGAGGGAGGGAGGAGGATGGAAAGGAGTGGAATATATGGGAAATGAAATGGGTGGGAGTGATTTCTATGCCTTTTTCTTTTTGGCTACCCCCCGTGTAAAGGGGAAAAAGCCTTTGGTATATGTATATATATATATATATATATATATATATAGACGAAGATATATGTATATATATGTGTGTGTGTGTATATATATATATATATATATATATATATATATATATATATATATATATATATATACGTATATATATATATATATTATAAAATGAGGTGAGGAGAACAGGGGTGGAAAGGGAGTTAGGAGATTGGGTGGATGAAACAATATTGGGATGGTTTGGACACATGGAAAGAAAGAGTGAGGAATAACTAGTAAAAGAGGTGTGGAAGGCAGATATGGAAGGAGTGAACATGAGGGGGCAACCAAGGATGAGATGGATAGATGGGGTAAAAGGGGCTTTGGGGAAGAGGGGAATGTCTGTTGAGGAAGGATGAGAGAGGACAGAAGACAGGGGTGAATGAAGAATAGTTGTATATGGATGATGATGTGATCCATGAGGTGGAATGGGTGGGGAATGGGGGGTGAGGGAGTATGTGTGAGAAAAATTTGATGCAGCCCAAATGGATTTCTCCCTGTCTTCTCCTTTTCTGCATGAGGGGACAGAGAGGGGGGTTGTTGATTCAATGAAGCAGCCTTGCTGTAGACGTGCTGTGTCTTGCGACACTGCTTCTGACCCAGGGCAGTGGACACGATGCAGGGATGACCAGTCATCCAGGAGGTGCCAAGATGGGAGGGAGGGAAGTAGGTGGAGGATAGTGGAGTGTGATAGGGATGGAATGGGTGGGAGTGTTTTTTATGCCTGTTTTTTATGGCTACCTCCTTTATAAGGGGGAAAAATGCCTTTGGTATATGTATGTATGTGTGTATATATACAGGTAGTCCTCACTTTACGCGCTAGATGCGTTCCAAAAGGCAGCGCGTAATGTGAATTTCGCGTAATGTGAGGAATTAAACTCACTACTTTGCTGTTACAAGTGTTTCCAATACCATAATCCTTCCTGCAGCTGAGCCACGAGCTAAGCATATAACCTCTGACCTGCCTTGTTGTTGTTGATTTACCACCACATATGGGATCACGGGTTAATTGGCCTTTACGCCTTGATAAGTAGCGTCCCTCTGCTGATCTGCACTTGTTGTAGCGGCAGCTTATTGCGATTCAAGGATGAATAAATTTCTTTCAAGTTTTTTTCTACATTCATTTTTATTTTACTTTTATGAAAATAAAATTACCCTTGGACAATGAAAAAAATCATGGGTCAGGAAACCATCCCGCAAGCTGAGATGTTGCTCTCACACGTTTCCATACTGACAACAACACAACACTCACCGCTCGCTGTGTACTATTGTAGATTCCTAACTAGGCTTCACCCCCTGACGTGTCACTGCGCGCTATATCGGACTCGGTGTGTGTGTGTGATGTTTGTGGTGAGGCAGGGGCGGCAGGGTCATCGGGAGCGTCCATCTCCGATTCGGTGCCTGTCTCCGATTCGCTGGTTAGCTGACTTGGTGTGCGTTGTCGGAAGAAGTTTGTGATCGGCTGTTGTTTTGTCTTTTGTTGTTTTTCTTTTAACATAGCATTATAGCAAGCCATGTTCTCCATCACACGTCGTATGATGGTGCTGCTCCTCTCGACATTAGGATCATTCTCCTCTATGACCCTCATTGCATGCATCAACGAGTCCATACACTCAGACAAGTTGGCAGCTGTGAGGGCTCGCTGTGGTCCTGGTGATGCTGCTGCTGCTGCTGCTTCCTCTTTCTCCTCCATCATTTTCACTCTCTCTTTCTCGATGTCAAACAAATCTTCATTGGAGAGCTCTTGTGTGTGAGACTGAAGCAAGTTGTCGATGTCCTCCTCTTCCAAATCCTCGAAGCCAACTTGCTGTGCTAGACGCAGACTTTTAACGTTGGCCTTGGCTACATTGTCGTCTATGCTGTATCCTTTGAAGTCGTGGACGAATTGAGGACACAATTTTTTCCAGACTCCATTGCAGCATGATGTTGGCACTTCACTCCACGAATCCTTGATGAAGGTTAGAGCATCTTTTACCGTGAACTGCCGCCAATAATCACGGACTGAGATGTTTTGTTGCTCCGTCACTTTCACAAGGTTCGCCAATGTTGAACGTAGATAATACGCCTTGAATGTCGAGATTATCCCTTGGTCACAAGGCTGGATGAGCGAGGTCGTGTTTGGCGGTAAAAACACGATCTTGATGTTGTTGCTGATATCGGCCAGGTATGCTGGGTGACTTGGCGCGTTGTCCACAATCAACAAGATCTTGAAGGGGATGTTTTCTTTGTTGCAGTACACCTCCAGCTCCCTGTGCAGTTTATTCTTGAAATAATCGCCAAACACTGCCCCAGTCATCCAGCCCTTCGAGTTGGCGTACCAGTACACTGGCAGAAAGGCCTTGTCGTAACCCTGGCCAAAAAAAAAGAAACGTAAGATTTTATACGGTCTAAAAAATTCATTCGCACAATCTTTTGCATAGAAAATGGTAACATGGAATAAGGTTAGTTTTACAACTCTTACCTTGAGGGCTCGAGGATTCTCTGAGTGATACACAAGTGCTGGCTTGAGTTTGTAGTCGCCCTCTGCATTGGCCCCCAACAGCAGCGTTAAGCGGTCCTTAGATGCCTTGAATCCGGGGGCAGAAGCTTCCTCTTTGGAGATGTAGGTGCGGTTGGGTAGTTTCTTCCAATAGAGGCCGGTTTCGTCGATGTTGAACACTTGCTTTGATGAATAATTCCCGTCTTCTATAATTTTCTTGAGCTCTTCTGGGAATTCGGCTGCAGCTCGAGCATCAGCTGAAGAAGCTTCCCCAACCAACTTCAAATTATGAAAACTGTGCCTTTTTTGAAATTTATTAAACCACCCGTTGCTGGCAGAAAAAGGCTTCTTGTCCCCTTCAATGCTGTCATAAATAGACAGCGCCTTCACCTTAATCAGCGCCAAGCTAACCAGCACACGAGTCTTATTTTGATGCTCAATCCAAGTTGCAACCATCTTCTCCATCCTTTCCATCTCCATAGGGCGAGAATATGATGACTTGTTAGCTTGTAGAGGCGTTCCTGATTTGGCTGAGGCCCATTGCCGCCACAATCACATTGTTTCTCTGCCCTTTATCTAACCTGTCCAGAACTTCCAGCTTTTGCTCCAATGTCAATGTCTTCCTTGCTTTCTTCTGCCTACCATCACAGGCTGGAAATGTCGCTGGGCGCTTGGGAGCCATGGTAAACAAGAACACTGATGATTTGATGAACACAGAGATGCTGACACAACGAAGCGTTGGTAAACAATGAGCTTGGTGGCGAGAGGGATGCGGAGGCTGGAATCAGCTAGCGTCACCTAGCGGCTGCCTTACGGAACTAAATCGCAGCCCGCGTATTTTAACTTTCCGGATTTCGCGTTACTCTGAGGAATTTGTGTAATGTGAGGAATACCCCCTAGTTTTGGACACCGCTTTAATGTGAAATCGCGTAATGTGAACCCGCGTAAAACGAGGATTACCTGTATATATATATTTACCTAGTTGTATTTACCTAGTTGTATTTTGCGGGAAGGGGAGCTATGCTCGTGTTGTCCCGCCTTTGTATCTTGCAGTGTCTAGTTTGTTTTTAAACTCATGAATGGTTTTTGCGCATACTATTTCATTGTCCAGTTTGTTCCAAGTGTCCAAAACTCTATGAGGAAAACTGTTTTTCTTCAGTTCTCTTCTATAGCTATGTTTTTTTATTTTCTTTCCATGTCCTCTTGTGTTTCTTTTGTCCCAGTTAAGTAAGTTCTCACTATCGAGTACCTCTGTGCCTTTCATGATTCTGTAGATGGTCAATAGGTCACCTCTCTCTCTTCTTTGCTCCAGTGTCGGTAACTCCAGTTTAGCCAATCTCTCTTTGTATGATAGGTTTGCAAGTGCAGGTGCCATTTTTGTAGCTGCTCTTTGGATTCTTTCTATTTTCTTTATGTTCTTTTTGGTACTGGGGGACCACAATGTCGCTGCATACTCTAATCTAGGCCTTATCAATGTAACCAATATTTTTTTCATCATGTCTTCGTCCAAGTATGTAAACGCCACTTTTATTGATCTTAGCAAATTGTAAGTCTCCCCGACAATTTTGTTAATCTGTATATCATAGGACAAGTCGTTCGTGATAATTACTCCCAAATCTTTTTCGGATCCTACTTTCTTTACTTCTTTGGTTCCAATTGTATATTTTCCTGATATTCTGTTTTTGCTTTTTCCAAACTCCATTATGCTACACTTCTTAGTATTAAAGTCCACTTCCCATTTCTGACTCCAGTTCCATACCCTATTTAGGTCTTCTTGCAGTGCTTCACAGTCCTCATCAGTTTCTATTTTCCTTAGCAGTTTGGCGTCATCGGCAAAGAAGCTCATGTAGCAGTTCACGTCCTCATCCATGTCATTCATATAGATAGCAAACATTATTGGTGCCAGCACAGATCCTTGCGGTACTCCACTGATCACCTCTTTCCAGTCTGAATATTTTTCTCTGAGCACTACTCTCATCTTTCTACCAGTCAGAAAGTCCTCTATCCATTTTAGTAGGTTTCCCTGTATTCCTCCTATGTGTTCCAGTTTTTTTAGTAGTTTTCTGTGTGGTACTTTGTCAAAGGCTTTTTGCAAGTCTAGGAATGCACAATCAGCCCATCCATTTCTTTCTTGCACTATGTCTATTAGTCTTGAGTAAAAGCATATTAAGTTTGTGGAGCATGATCTTCCTTGTCTGAATCCGAATTGTCTTGGGTTTAATATGTCATTGTCTTCCAGATGTTTTACCCATCTATTCTTGATTATTTTCTCACAAATTTTGGCAATGGTGCTTGTTAGTGATACTGGCCTATAGTTGGTGGGTTCTTCTTTGTTTCCTCCTTTGTGTATTGGTACAATGTTAGCGTTTTTCCAGTCCTCGGGTATCTTTCCTTCTTTGAGTGAGCTGTTTATTAAGATGTGTATTTTGTCTGTTAGTTCTTCTTTGCACTCCTTTAGAATCCAATTTGCAATACCGTCCGGGCCATGTGATTTTCTGACATCCAGCCTTGATAAATGTTCTGATATTTCCTTTAGTGATGCTGTAAACTCATTCATGAGGGGAGATTTCTTGTTTTTGTCTATGTCACAATTCGGTATTTTCTCTCTGGTGAAAACAGATTTAAAGTGATTGTTCATGACTTCGGCCATCTCTAAATCTTCTGTGTATTCTATGTTTCCTTGGCATAGTTTCACCAATTCCTGTTTGTTTTTAAGTTTACCATTCACATACCGATAGAATAGTTTGGGTTGCTCTTTGCATTTGTCTATAATATCCTTCTCATGGTTCCTTTTCTCCTCTCTTCTCACATTAACATACTCATTTCTATAGTTAACATAAATTTGCCATTTGCTTTGTTTTTTGTCTTTTCTCCACTTTTTCCAAGCTTTGTCCCTTCTGTCTTTTGCCTCACTGCATCTTTTGTTGAACCAACATTTAATGTACTCTCTCTCTCGCTTTTGTCTTGGTACATGCCTGTTTACCCCTTCATTGTAGTTTTCCATCAATATATTCCATTTCTCTTCCACTGCTGTTTCTTCCCTGTAAAATATTTCCCAGTTTGCATTCCGGAAGAATGTCTTTAGTTTTGTAAAGTCTGTTTTGTTGTACCTCAGTCTTCCTTTCCTATGCTTTTCGTTCCTCTCTATGTCTATTTCTTCCTTTAGTATAGTTTCGATGAGTACATGGTCACTCTTTCCAATTGGTGTCTCATACTGGATTTTATGCACTATTTCAGGCTCTGTTGTAAATATTAGATCTAGTTTCGATGGCTCTTCATTATTTCTGTACCTTGTGTTTTCATGGACCCATTGGGTCATTGTGTACTCCATGGTCATATCTAGCAGTACATTGCCCCACGAGTCATCTCCTCCTTGCACTGTCATGCTGTCCCAACAAATTTCTTTGCAATTGAAGTCCCCCATAACTACCAGATTACCCTTACCCATTAGTATCTCATTGAGTGATTTTCTTGTGTCATCTAGCATTTTTTTATGTTCAATTTCTTTCCAAGCGCTTGTTTTTGGAGGCACATAAGTCACCACAAACTTTCTACTTTTCATATTCTTGCCTTCGACTTTTATCATGATCAATTCAGCATTACCTTTGCCCTCTGCAATTTTTGTCACCTTTAGGTCTTTCTTGGCCAAGAACATGATTCCCCCTCCCTGTTTCTTGTCCCTGTTTTTTATCCAGTAGTTGTATAAACCTTGTCCGATAACAGTGGATGGTATTTCACCTCTTAGTTTAGTCTCTACAATTCCCATTATGTCTGGTTTTGCTTCTAACAGATAATCATTGAGTTCGTTCAGTCCCGAAATTAGTCCGTCAATGTTGGTATAGGCCACTTTTAATTTTCTTCCTTCTCCCTGGTTTCTTCTTCCCTTGTTTTGTTCATTTTGAAGCGCCATTGTCTTAATCTCAAGTCTATTACTCTCCACTGGAATTCTTTGCATTCTGTCTCCGATCATTTCAAGTTTTTTTTCCTTTGCTTCTTCTCTTAGCGCCCTTTCTTTTTCTAATTCCTCAGTACTCATTTCTCTTTTTATCCATATCTTATTGTATTTTTCACTCTTTGCCAAGTTACCTACTTTTTCAAATATGTCTTCTACTACCACTTGTGACCTTAGTTTTATCTTTAGAGGTCGATTCCTATCCTTAGTATAGCGACCAATTCTGTAAGTCTCTTCTAAGTCTGTGCCTGAATCACTATCTCCCCCCTGAATTTCATTAAGGATTTCTACTGCTGTCTCTTTTTCTTCTTTTTCTCTCATGTACCTCGCCAATCCTTGTTTTTCTTTAAGCCCATAAACCACAATACATTTCTTCCTATCTACTGTGTCCCTGACCCAATTTGCTTTTTCGTTAATCACTTGAATGATTGTGTCTTTTGCATTATCTTGCATTTGCTGCTTGACTATTTCTTTGAAAGCAATTTCTTTATTTTCAATATTTTCTTTCCACTTTTTAATTTCCTGGATACTGTCCCCACCTAAGTTTTCTTCGATCTTTTGTGTCAATTCTTGGAATTTGTTGTTCACTTCTTGCTTTAGATTTTCGCTATTATTATCATTAGTTTTCTTCTTTTCATTTTCATTCTTCAGTTCATTTATGTCTCTTTTCATTTCTTTAATTTCGTTTGTAAGATCCAAGTTAGCTTTTTTCAGGTCAGAAATTTCGTGGTTAGTCTTAGATAAACAATCAATTAAACCAATTACCTCTTTTCTTAAGTCCATGATTTCATTTTCCCACCGAGTCCTATTTTTGCTCATCTCTCTCTCTATCTCTAATAATCTACTTAAGTTCTTTCTTTCGTACTTACCAAACCCTAAGAATTCATTGTCGTAACACGCGGCGCTTTGTTTATTGTTTACATCGCGTTTCAGTGGATTGCCTCCAGATGGCTCTGATTCGCAACTGGCTTTCGAGTCGTTTTCATTCATTTTTGCTAATTTCGAGTTAACACAATTAACTAGCACTGCATAGATACCATTTCGGGCACTCACGTTCACTCCCCACCCCTACAGTACAAACCAGGTTTTCCTTTTTAAGCGTAAATCCTCTCCTTCTTGGTCGCGCGACGACGAGCGACGACGAGCGGTGTTGCTTCGATGAGCGTGTATATGTGTGTGTGTGTGTGTGTATACACATACTCACAAGGGAGGTAGTCAAAGGCATAAATCCACTCCCATGCATTTCATCCCCACCCATGCATTTCATCCCCACATACTCCACTCCCATTCACCACCCCTCCCTCCCTCTTTTCTTAGCTCCTCCTGGATGACAGGTCATCCCTGCATCTCACCCATTGCCCTGGGCCAGAAGCAGTGCAGCAAGATACAGCATATCCACAGCAATTCTGCTGTATTTAATTGCAACTCCCTCCTCTCTGTCCCCTCACACAGAAAAAGAGAAGACAGGGAGAAATACCTACAGGCTGCATCAAAATATATATTATTCACACATACTCCCTAACCCCATCCCCCATCCCTCACACACACTCTTCTATGCATCACAGCATCATCCTCACACAACCATTCTCCACTCATTCCTATCATCTCTCTTCTCCCTTCCTCAACAGACTTCCCCTCTTTATCACTGCCCCTTTTACCCCATCCATCCATCTCATCCTTGGTCAGCCCTCCTATTCACTTCATCCACCTCTGCTTTCCACACTTCTTTTCGTAATCATCCTTCACTCATTCTTTCCATGTGTACAAACCATCCCAATACTCTCTCATCAACCCTATATACCAACTCCTTTTCCACCCCACTCTGCTTTCTCACTCTATCCAGCCTAGTGACCCTTACCATATTTATCAGATATTTCATCTCAAACACATTTAAACTCTATATATATATATATATATATATATATATATATATATATATATATATATATATATATATTTATATATATATATATATATATATATATATATATATATATATATAAATGGGGTGAGGCCTCCATTCTGTTATTTCAGACTCATTGCTCTTGGTTATCTAAGAAGGCTTGGGGGGTTATAGCTGCTATTTTGTAGTGTCTCTGCTGGGTTATAACTGTCAGGTTATCTGTGTAGGTGAGTGCACTATTGTCATGTTCTGGATCTAGTGTTAGGAAATTGATTGTAAATAGGTTAAGTATCATAGGTGAAAGTATTGCTCCTTGAGGGACTCCATTCTACAGTCGTTTTTCTCCCAGAATTTTAGTTATTTTGGGTTCCTCTGTACTGTCTACCTACTAAGATGATTAGTCAGCACAGATCTTATAGATGATTAAAGGTCTGGCAGTATGTTGGGCTTTCATCCTACTTCCATCCACATGTGGTTCTGCAAAGCAACCACAGTCAAGTCCATCACAGTTCAAACAACACAAACAGTACTGTGGTTTTTCCATTGGGATGGCCTCTGTAAAGAACTTGATTAATCATAGAAATGATCAGAATAGCTTAAACATTTATTGTAATCTACATTATGGTGTTAGAAACCCAGTGAGTTTCTTGATTACAGACCATTGTGTGGGCACAACTTCTTTGTTGTATTGGAACCCCCTCACCTGAATAGAATCAGTTGACATAAACTAGAACTGTCTTTAAGGTCTTCATGTCAAAATTGCTGAGATAGTTTCAATCCTTTTGGTAAATAAAATCACCTATCATTAGAACAAAATTCAGTATGTC
Organism: Oratosquilla oratoria; assembly: GCF_046742065.1. NCBI lineage: Eukaryota > Metazoa > Arthropoda > Malacostraca > Stomatopoda > Squillidae > Oratosquilla > Oratosquilla oratoria. The sequence goes on from NC_134798.1 coordinate 7,914,659, forward strand.
ACCATGTAACATGACTCGTCATATAGATACTTTTGTGGCCAACAGCAGAGGAGATTTTGTTTCTTCTTTCTCTTCAGCCAAGGGTTTAGCCCACAGTTGTATAGAATTGTCTGGCCCTTGCCTGACAATGTTGTGATGCTACTGTGGTGAAATACAAATGCTGTACCATCCCCCAGGGGGATAAACCAAAGATCCTTCAGTAGACTCTCAAGAATGAACAGCCACAACATAACCTAAAGAGTCAGCCAGTATGCTGAAAGAGAGTTGAAATTGGGTGGCAGATTTGGCTCCAAGAGAACAAGAGAAAATGTTTAATTTTCTCTTAGGCCATTGAACCTCGTGGAGAAAAATTACAATCTAGACACGCTCCTAGCTCTAGATAGTTGGGATATAAAGGTAGCAGCATACATTTAGACATGGAAATGACAGGTCTGAGCTAGGGACCTGGGACACCAAAGGATCCATTGAGGTTTCTTTGGGACTTCACTGGCTGAAATGTGTCAGCTTGTTAAAGTGATCCTTTCAGGGATGAGAAACTGTTAAAGTATTTAGATAAGGGTTATTCACTAGTGAGTTTATGGAACAAAATTGAGTGAAATGAATGTATGGAAATGATTAACAGCTAAGTTAGAATACTAATTTTTGGGATAACAATGTTGTGTGCATACTTGATGGTATTTGTTCTTTCCAAAGCTGATACAGACTCGGAGGTGAGTGACCCTGAGGATGGTGCTCTCGAGAGTGACCTGGGTCATGTAGAAGAAGGTCAGAAGAGTGTCATCATGCACATTATTTCCCAGCTGAGACTTGGAATGGACCTCACAAGGGTCACCCTGCCAACATTCATACTGGAGAAGAGGTCTTTACTTGAAATGTTTGCAGATTTCCTAGGTCATCCGGATTATTTCATCAGGTATGTATAGCAGTAGCATACCAGGTTGGGATTTGGAGTGGAGGGTGGCTGGGAATGTCACCCATCTCTCTTCTCTTGTGGGTGTTGCTTTGCATGTATTTTGTGTATTGATGTGCTTGTTGATAAATTTGTACCACAATTATTATTATGAAAACAAATTTGTTGTTCATATAAAGTATATTAAGGTTAATGTTGCATAATCGCCTCTTTGTACACTTTTTGTGTCTATCCCTAAATATGTTTCTAGTGACACTTCATACCACCAGACAATTGCTTGTTTCCCATACTGTAAATTATAGAGTAAAGGTAACAAGTAAATATCAGGGGGAATGAAAAATAACATGAGAAATACAGATCTGCAGGAAACCTATATTGGAGCAGGATTATAATTATCCAAGTTTCTTGTTTTAATATTTAGTAATATCTCCTTTAGCTTTTATAACTTCTGGAGTCTACATGGCATAGATGCTGCAAGGTCCTTGAAATAATCAGTGTCCATGTACAGGAAGCATAAGGAAAAGGAGGCAAAGAAGAGAGTAGATGTGAAATGTGGGTAAGAGTATGACAGAAGATTTTGAAAGTAATGAAAAGATTATTTAGAAGGAAGTTAAGAGAGGAAGGGGAGGCAAATCAAGTAGAGAAGTAAAAGGTGCAGAAGGAGGGATGATGATTGAAGAGGCTGTAGTAAGAGGAAGATGGGCAGAGTATTTTAGGGAGTTGCTAAATGTGAAGGAGAATAGGGAGGGATAGTTGCAGTGGTAAGCACCAAGAAAATGACAGTGATGAGTGAGGAAAATGGAGGAGAAATAAGGAAAGATGAGGTGAAGGCAGTTGTTAAGATGATGAGAGCAGGTAAGGCACCTGGGTTGGGTGTTATGCAGAATGTCTGAAAAAGGGAGGTACAATGATGGTGAACTGGCTGGTGAGGTTATTTAATGTTTGTCTAAAAGAGGGTAGAGTGGTGAAGGACTGGAGGAGTGCATGTATAGTTCCACTTTACAAGGGAAAGGGGGACAAGTGTGAGTGTAATAGTTTCAGAGGGATCAGTTTGTTGAGTGTAGTTGGAAAGGCTTATGGGAGGGTTTTGATTGAGAGGATTAGGAGAGGAACAAGCAGTCAAGAGTTTTTATGAGAGTAGTAGAGCCTGTGTTAGAATTAGAGTTGGAGAGAGTGAGTTGTTTGAGGTAAAGGTGGGACCTCACCAGGAATGTGTTATGTCACCTAGGCTGTTCAATTTGTACATGGATGGGGTTGTGTTAGAGGTTAACACAAGGTAAATGGGCTGGGAATTGGAAATGGTTAAAGAATATGGAGAAAAGTGGGAGATGAACCAGTTGTTTGGTGATGACATTGCACTTGTAGCAGGATTAGAGGAGGGATTAAGGAAATTAGTGACTGAGTTTGGGAAGGTATGGGAAAGGAAGTTGAAGATAAATGTCGGTAAAAGTAAGATGATGAGCTGTATAAGGGGAGAGGATGGGAGCAAATAGGAAGTGAGTATTAAGGGAGAGCGACTGGAGGAAGTGGATAGCTTTAGATACTTGGATGCGAATGTGGTGGGAAAGGGAGAGTGGAGGTGGAGGTAGAATGTAGATTGAGAGAAACAAGTAAATGCCTTTGGACATTAGAAAATGTAATGAGAAATAGACATTTGGAAATGAATGCTAAGAGGAGATTGTATGAACGGGTGATCAGGCTGAGTTAGGAGATAGAGAGGATGAGTGTTGGGATGGTTTGGACTAATGGAAAGAATGAGTGACGAAAGATTAGTAAAAGAGTTGTGGAAGGTAGAAGTGGAGGGAGTGAACATGAGGGGGCAACCAAGGATGAGATGGATGGATGGGGTAAAAGGGGTATTGGGAAAGAGAGGAATGTCTGTTGAGGAAGGAAGGGAGAAGACAGAAGATAGGAATGAGTGGAGAATGGTTGCATATGGATGATGCTGTGATGCATGGAAGGGGGTTGGGGTGTGAGGGAATATGTGTGAATCATATTTTAATACAGCCCAAAGGAATTTCTCCCCATCTCTTTTTCTGCATGAAGGGATGGAGAGGGGGTTGCCAATTAAATGAAGTGGCCTTGCTGTGGATGTGCTGTGTCTTGCTACATTGCTTCTGACCCAGGGCAGTGGGTGAGATGCAGGCATGTCCTGTCATCCAGGTAGAGCCAGGAAAAGAGGGAGGGAGGAATAGTGAATGGGAGTGGAGTATGTGGAGATGAAATGGATAGGAGTGGATTTATGCCTTTGACTTTGGCTACCTCCCTTGTAAGGGGCGAAAAAACTGTTGGTATATGTATTTATGTTCAGGAAGTTGATAAGACAAGGAACAAAACCTGTGTAACACTCTTGATGCTTTCTTTTCATGTATGACCAACATTTCTCTATTGGATTCAAGTTAGGTGAGTTTCTTTTCTACTCCAAGACCAGGACTCCTTGTCTTGTTGGAATTTCTTCTCCACAAAAAGTGAGGGAGTGGATTTCATAGAAAGGAAGCTTATGGACATGAAGACCTTATTGTAATGTTTAGAATTCATTGTTACATTTCTTGGTTAGAAGAAAAGACCTCCATGCCCAAGTTGACCACTGAAACATCCCAAATCATTACATGATCAGGGTGTTTAACTGTTTTTGCAGTGAACTTGCTGACCAAAGTGGCATCCTCACCCACCCTTGACACTCTTGTGCAACTGAACACAGGTTCATCATTCCACAGAACTTTGAACCAGTCTTCAGAAGCCCAATACTGAAATTTTGTGGTAAATTTCAATTACTTTATCCTTTCAGTAGGGAGGTATTTCTTGGCAAGTATGCAAAAGGAAAACCAAGTCCTGCAACCAAAGATTGGTTGGCCATCTCCAGCACATATCAAGAATGCTATATATAACTTTCTAGCTCAGTTTCAAGCAGTTGTGGATTTTTTCTTAGCTTTGAAGCTTATCAGTTGCCTTGATAGTTTTCTAGGTTATCCTGGGATGGGTTTCTTGGCAAGAGGCTGAGAGTCAGTATTGGCAGCATCTGGAGATTAGAGGCAATTGATCGTTGCAATTCTATGTTTGTTATGCTTGCGTAATTATTATAGATTGATGTTTTTGCCTATATCAGAGATAATATTTTTTACTTGTCTGCATCATTCAAGTACTTACCAGACATCTAGAAATATAACAGGTGAATATATTAGTATAGAAAGACATGGGGCCAAAACTGAGAATTCTTAGACCAACAACATCAGTGGTAACATCCTCCTCTGCCTAAAACTGATCTCTGGTAAATTTCACATATCAGGAATTCAGGGAGTGGCCAGGGTGTTGCCAAATACACAATAAATATCAGATTGTTTGAGGAGATGTTTGGAATTAGGCCTATCTTGAATATATTTGTCATGGTCCTGGAGGGGGAATTGAATATAAAAGAATTTTAACAGAGACTAGGTATCTTGAAGTAGATGGAAAGAGAAGACTGTACAAATGCATGATTGATGCTCTGACACTGTGTAAAGTACAGACTTGGAATTTGAAGGAAGCAGAGTGTAATCATGTTTGAGACAGTATTTAAAAATTATAGTGGGGGTTACAAGGATGAATAAAGTGAGAAATGAGAAAGTGAAGCAGAGATCAGGGGTGGAAAGAAAGCTGGTAGATAGGGTTGATCATACTGGGATAGTTCAGGTACAGTGGAACCTTGTTCTTAAATTGAATTAAGAATTACAAATGTGCCAAAGCACTACTGAGCCAGTGGGATTGTGTACACAGGTGTATCCGTATGCATATGGTTGTACCCTGAAAAATTGCTTGTTTATCAAAAATTTTTTTTTTCACAAAACCTCTTTGTTAGCCAAGTTGTTTGTGAAATGGGGCATTCATTATCTGAGATTCAATTGTTTATAGAAAGAAGGAAAAAAGGATAGCAAAAAGTGTGTGGAAGCCAGAAGTGGATGGAGTGAACTATTAGGAAAGACCAAGAATGTAATGGATGGATGGATGAATTTAATGAAGTTAAAAGGTGTAAATGGGTAAAAGGAGAAGTTGAGCAGGGAATGGCAAAGGCAGTAGATAGGTACGAGTGGATTGTGATTGTGAATGGAATTATCCTTGTCTTCTCAAATTACTTGTGAGTGTACAAAGGGGGAGTATGTTATAAAGTGGTGGGGGTAAACCATCATTGGTTGTTGGGCCCTGCTCTGGAGATGTTCTGTCTTGCTGCATTGGTTTTGCCCCAGGCAGTTGGGGGGGGGGGGATAAACCTTCATCGACAAGGAGTCAAAATAAAAAGAAAAACAAATGGGTGTGGAATGAGTGTAGGATGGATGCATGCCATGACTGGCCACCTCCCTTTCAAGGGGGAAAAGGCAATTATGGTTGTTATTATAATTATTATTATTCCTTGTCTAGGGTATTGGCTACATGTTATTGTGGGGTTAAAAACTGCTCAGAAGTATACTTTAGGGATATGGGGTGCCCCTATAAACCAGAGCCACACATCATTTTGTCTGTGTTAGAGGAAATCTCTGTTCATAGAGTAGTGATGATACTTTATAATACTGTGACTGTCCCCCCATTCTTAATACTACATTAAACCACTTCTCTGAATATTATTATTATTATTATTATTATTATTATTATTTTTTTTTTTTCTGAACCCTATGGTGGGAGAAAAGAATACTGCCACCAAATATTCCCATTTGAGTCATAAAAGGCAACAAAAACAGGATGGGGATAGGACTAGGCATCCTTCTCCATGTAGCCCCAAAGGCATTCTTAAAGAAAAAGAAAAAAAAAAAAAAAAAAAAAAAGCATAGGGTCTGGGAAGAGTTTGTCAACCAGAACCCTAAGGTCTTTAAATGTGTGTGGATGTGGTACAGATGAGAGTAAAAGGGAAGAGATATGCAGTATGTTTGTGAGAAGAAGGATGGATATGTTGGCATTGAGTGAAACTAGGTTGAAAGAGAGGGGTGAGTTTGAGTTTGGAAGTGTTATTGGGAGGGTGTCAGTAGTGAAGAGAGGATGAGGGAGAGAAGAGGTGGCTATACTAGTAAGTGAAGAGATAGATAAGCATGTGGTGGAGTGGAAGGAGGTTTTCTCAAGGTTAATGTGGATGAAGGTGAAACTGAGAAGGGAGATGTGGATTTTTGTAAGTGTATATGGGCCTGGTAGTGAGGAGAATGTAGAGGAAAGGGAGGATTTTTGAATAGATTGAAATGAGTACATAGAGGGTTTAGAGAGAAATGTCAATGTAGTGGTACTGGGAGACCTTAATGCTAGGGTAGGAAATGAACCAATGGTTGGGAAGTGTGGAGTTCCAGAAAAAAAAAAAACATAGTGGAGTGGAGAGTTGATGGTGGAGATGTTTCTAGAAAGAGCTGATGATAGCAAGTACAGTGTTTAGGAAGAAAGTCTAGTATAAGTACACATGGGAGAGGGTGGTGGAAGGAAGGGTGATAGATAGGGCATTAATGGACTTCATAGTGGTAACCAGGAGAATAGTAAGAAGAGTTTTGGATGTGCATGTTCTAAGGAGAGAGAGTTGGGGAATATCAGATCATTTTTTGGTGTAAGGTGAGGTGAGAGTGGAGGATAGATGGAGAAAGAGAAGGACAGAAGGGTAGGGAGGTGCTTAAAGTAAACTGATTAAATGAAAAAGAAAAGGAGAAGGAGTACAAGAAGAAACTGTGAGAGGAGTGGGAGGGAGTGAAGGATAGAGTAGAGCTAGGAGTGGAGGAGGAATGGGGATGGTTCAAGGAGGGAGTCACAAGGTAGGCAAAAATGGTGTGTGGAACAAGGAGGATGGTGAGGAAATAGAAGGAAGGGTAGTGAGTGATGGGATGAGGAAGCAAAGAAGGTTGTAGAAGAGAGGACAGTATGCACAGATTGGTTACAAAATAGGAGAGAATCATGAGAGATGCAAAAAAAAAGAAAAGAGAAGTGAAGCATAAGATAAAGGAGGCAAAGAGTAGAGCAGATGTAAAATGGGGTTAGAGTATGACAAAATTTTCAAAGGAATAAAAAGATGTTTTGGAAAGAAATTAAGAGAGGAAGAGGAGGCAAACCAAGTAGAGAAGAAAAGGTAAAAGGTACAGATGGAGATATGTTAATGGAAGAGAAGGCAGAATGTCTGAAAAAGAGAGGTACAATGATGGTGAACTGGGTGGTGAGGTTATTTAATATTTGTCTAAAAGAGGGTAGAGTGGTGAAGGACTGGAGGAGTGCCTGTATATTTCCACTTTACAAGGGAAAGGGGGACAAGTGTGATTGTAGTAGTTTCAGAGGGATCAGTTTGAGTGTAGTTGGAAAGGCTTATGGGAGGGTTTTGATTGAGAGGATTAGGAGAGGAACAGAGGAAGTAATTGGTGAGGAAGAGTGTGGGTTTAGGACAGGTAGGGTTTGCATGGGTCAGATTTTTGTGGTAAGGCAGATATGTGAGAGCTTTAGGAAAAGGTAAGAGTGTTTTTTGGGGGTTTTATGGATTTGGCTTATGACCGGGTAGAAAGACACTGTGGGAGGTATTGCAGATATATGGGATAGAAGGAAAGCTATTAAGAGCAGTCAAGAGTTTTTATGAGAGTAGTAGAGCCTGTGTTAGAATTAGAGTTGGAGAGAGTGAGTGGTTTGAATTAAAGGTGGGACTTCACCAGGGATGTGTTATGTCACCGTGGCTGTTCAATTTATACATGGATGGGGTGGTGTGAGAGGTAAACACAAGGTTAATGGGCTGGGGACTGGAGATGGTTAAAGAAAATGGAGAAAAATGGGATATAAGCCAGTTGTTGTTTGCTGATGACACTGCGCTTATGGCAGGATCAGAGGAGGGATTAAGGAAATTAGTGACCGAGTTTGGGAAGGTGTGGGAAATAAGGAAGTTGAAGATAAATGTGGGTAAAAGTAAGGTGATGAGCTGTACAAGGGGAGAGGATGAGAGCAAATTGGAAGTGAGGATTAAAGGAGAGAGACTGGAGGAAGTGGATAGCTTTAGATACTTGGATGCGAATGTGGTGGGAAAGGGAGGAGTGGAGGTGGAGGTAGAATTTATAATGATAGAAGCAAGTAAATGCCTTGGAGGATTAAAAAGTGTAATAAGAAAGAGACATTTGGAAATGAATGCTAAGAGGAGATTGTATGAAGGGGTAATTGTGCTGATAGCATTGTATGGGGCAGAAAGATGGAACATAAGAGAGGCAGAGTTTAAATGTATTTGAGATGAAATCCCTGAGAAGTATGGGAGGGATACTAGGCTGGATAGAGTGAGAAATAAGGAGAACTGGGGTGGAAAGGTAATTGGGAGATAGGGTTGATGAAAGAGTACTGGGATGGTTTAGACACATGAAAAGAATGAATGAGGAAATATTAGTAAAAGAGGTGTGGAAAACAGAGGTGGAGGAGTGAATATGAAGGGGTGACCAAGGATGAGATGGATAGATGGGGAAAAAGGAGTATTGTGATGCATGGAAGGGAGTGGGTGGGGGATGGTGGTGTGAGGGAGTATGTGTGAATGATATTTTGGTGCAGCCTGAAGGGTTTTCTTCCTATCTTCTCTTTTTCTGCATGAGAGGAGAGAGGGAGGGGTCACTGATTTAATGAAGTGGCCTTGCTGTGGATGTGCTGTGTCTTACTACATTGTCTCTGACCCAGGGCAGTGGGTGAGATGCTGGGATGACCCATCATCCAGGAGGAGGCAAGAAAAGGATCACATGAAGAATTGTCATCAGTCTTCGACAGGGTGACAGTTCTTCATGTGGGCTATCCTAGGGTGACAATTCTTCATGTGGGCCATCCTGGGTTTACAATTCTTTGGTTGTATAAATTTGTAACCATAAGCATAACCCTCATTCAACCTAATGTAACCAAACCTAACCAAACCCAACCCTAACCTAACCTAACCCAACCCTAACCTAACCTAATGTAATCTTTATTCCACTGTTGATATTCAGCGTACTGGGGTGACAATTCTTCAGGTGGGATCTCATGGGGTGACTATTCTTTATGTGGGTGTTCTGGGGTGACAATTCTCCATGTGACCCTAAGAAAAGAGGGAGGGAGGAGTGGTGAATGGAAGTGCAGTATGTGGGGATGAAATGGGTGGGAAAAGATTTATGTCTTTGACTTAGGCTACCTCCCTTGAAGGGGGAAAAGGCTTGTGGTATATGGAAGCTCATTGGCTGAGCGGGTTAGGGCGTCGTTACCTGTAGCGAAGGTCGAAGTGAGGGCGGTTCGAATCCTGCCACCAGCGAAGTTGAACCAAGGGCATGGTTCATTGAATTCCACGCTACAAAGCCCTCTGTGAGGGGCACTGTCCTAACCCCCCGATAGGGGGGAGTGTGTGACATTAAACCATATCATCATCATCATCATATGTGTGTATTATCATCATCATCATCATCATTATTGTTATTATGAGATAAGGTGGATGAAAGAATATTGGGATGGTTAGGAGACATAAAAAGAATGAGTAAAGAAAGGTAAGTAAAAGAAGTTTGGAAGGCAAAGGTGGATGGACTGAACAGGAGGGGGCAACTGAGAATGAGATGGATAGATGGGGTAAAAGGGGTATTGAGAAAGAGGGGGATGTCTGTTGAAGAAGGAAAGAAGGAAGGGAGAAGACAGAAGATAGGGGGCGAGTGGAGAATGGTTGTGTATGGATGATGCTGTGATGCATGGAAGGGAATGGGTGGGGGATGGGGGTTAGAGAGTGGTTATGTGTGAATTATATTTTGACACAGCCCAAAGGAATTTCTCCCAGTCTCCTTTTTCTGCATGAGGGGATGGAGAGGGGGGAGTTACCAATTAAATGAAGCGGCCTTGCGATGGGTGTGCTGCATGTTGCTGTAGATGTGGTGCTTTTTGCTGTATTGCTTCTGATCCAGTGCAGTGGACAAGATGCAGGGATGACCTGTCATCCAGGAGAAGTCAGGAAAAGAGGGTGGGAGGGAGGGGTGATGAATGGGAGTGGAGTGGGTGGGGATGTAATTATGCCTTTTGACTTTAGGTACCTCCCTTGTAAGGGGGAAAAAGCCCTTTGTATATGTCTTATTATTGTTATTATCATTATTGTTATTATTATTATTATTTATTATTATTATTAATAATAATAATACTCTGTATTACTCCAGAAGTGCACCCCTAAGTGATATATCAATAAAGAATTAGATATTAATTTTGTAAATTAGAATGCATCAATGTAATGTTTTTCTTTTTGAAAATCAATAACAAAAAAACTTTGCTAAAAGCTATGTACTAGTGACAACTTGGATGTCAGTGAGCTTCAAGACACCATTTTTTTTTTTTTTAGATGTAACTGAAATCTAAGAAATTGGTCTAGCCTAGTCTGATGGTCTCCAGGGATCCTAAATGCATACCCCATAGGAGGTTTGGTTTGGTTATACTAAAGCAATTTATTAGACTTCCATTAGTTTGTCTTCGACAGCAAACAAAAATAAACATTGCATCTTGAAGCTTGCTGACATCTGAGTTGTTGCTAGGGTATCATTTTTAGCATTCTTTTTTTATTTATTTTTTTATTTTTTTTATTTTTTTATTGATTTCCACCTTTTCTGCATGAGGGAATGGAGAGGGGGTTTGCCAATTAAGTGAAGAGGCCTTGCTATGGATGTGCTGTATCTTGTGACACTGCTTCTGACCCAGGGCAGTGGACAAGATGCAGGGATGACCTGTCATCCAGGAGGTGCCAAGATAAGAGGGTAGAGGGGAGTGGAGTGTGGAGTATGTAATGGATGGTAGTGGTTATGCCTTTGTGTTTTGGCTACCCCCCTTATAAGGGAGAAAAAGCCTTTGGTGTATGTATGTATGTATGATTTCCACCACTAAAAATGCATGTTACATTGATGTATTATAATTTACAAAATTGATATTCTATTTTCTATTAATACATTACTTAGGTGTGCACTTCTGGAGATTTACCATACTCTCTTTGCCCCCACTGTCTGTCTCCCCACACTTTTCCCGCTATCTCCTTGCTCTTTCCCCATTCTTTCCTCTCTCTTCCCACTCCCCCCTCTCTCTCCTTGCTCATTCCTTACTCATTCCCTGCTCTTTGCCTTCTCCTCTCTCTGTTCCTGTCTCTCTCCCTCTCTTTCCCTCTCTCTTTTCCACCCATCTCTTTCCTTCTCTCTTTTCCACTCTCTCTTCCTCTTTCCCTCTCTCTTTTCCACTCTCTTCCCTTCTCTTCTTCTCTCTTCCCCTCTCTCTCTCTCTTCCTCTCTCTCTCTCTCTCTCTCTCTCTCTCTCTCTCTCTCTCTCTCTCTCTCTCTCTCTCTCTCTCTCTCTCTCTCTCTCTCTCTCTCTCTCTCTGTGTCTTCCCCCCCCCCTCTCTCTCTCTCTCTCTCTCTCTCTCTCTCTCTCTCTCTCTCTCTCTCTCTCTCTCTCTCTCTCTCTCTCTCTCTCTCTCTCTCTCTCTCTCATCCCCTCTCTTTCTCTCTCTCACTTTTTCCTTTTTTCTCAATCTTTCCCTTTCTCTCACTCTTTCCCTCTCACTCTTCCTCTCTCATTCTTTCCCTCTTTTTCTTTCCCCCTCTCTCTCACTTTCACTCTTTCCCTGTCTCTCACTGTTTCCCTCTCTCTCTCACTCTTTGTCTCTCTCACTATTTCCCTCTCTCACTATTTCCCTCTCTTACTCTTTCCCTCTCTTACTCTTTCCCTCTCTTACTCTTTCCCTCTCTCTTTCTCTTTCTCCCTTACTCTTTCCCTCTCTGTCTCACTCTTTCCTTCTCTCTCCCACTCTTTCCCTCTCCCACTCTTTCCCTCTCTCTCTCTCTCTCTCTCTCTCTCTCTCTCTCTCTCTCTCTCTCTCTCTCTCTCTCTCTCTCTCTCTCTCTCTCTCTCTATCACTCTTTCCCTCTCACTCTCCCTCTCTCACTCTTTCCCTCTCACTCTCCCTCTCTCTTTCTTTCCCTCTCTTTCTTCCCCCTCTCTCTCACACTTTTCCTCTTTCACTCTTTCCCTCTCTCTCTCTCTCACTTTTGCCCTCTCCCACTCTTTCCCTCTCTCTCTCCCACTCTTTCCCTCTCTCTCTCTCTCACTCTTTTCCTTTCTCTTTCACTCTTTCCATCTCTATCTTTCACGCTTTCCCTCTCTCTCTTTCTCTTTCTCTTTTTCTCTTTCTGTATTTCTTTTTCTTTTGTCCTTTCTCTTTCTCTCTCCCTTTCTCTTCTCTCTTCTCTCTCTTCACTCTCTCTCTATCTCTATCTCTCTCCCTCCCTTCCTTCCTTCCCTCCCCTTTCCCTCCTCCCTTCTTTCACCTTCTTTATCTCTTACTTTCTTTCCCACTCTCCCCTCCCATCTCTGTCACTCACCCCATTCCAGTTAGTTCAGTGTTTAAGTACCAAAAAGAATGCTGTCCATTTATTTACTGCTTTAACACCATATAATTTGAACCACAGAATAGCGGACTGCCAGAGTGGAGAAGACCGCATCATGTCTGTTGTGAAATGGTATTTGACAAGCATCCACGTTGGGCGGAATGGATCAGTGGCCAAGAAGCCTTATAACCCAATCATTGGGGAGACATTCTACTGCACATGGAGGGTACCCAGAGGATCTTCAATGGCAAGTGCTTGGGTTATGATGACTTTGACTAATTGTTGTGCATTGGAATTGCGATCAACCTGCAGACACATCAAACTCAATTCTCTGTGATGGGTCTATTTTTCCACCAGATCCCTTAGTACTGTGAAATGCAAAGTGATGTCATAGCATGTCTGCTGTCTGGTAAGAACCGGAGAAAATGTCTTGATGGTATTTTATGAGAAAGAGGAGTTTTATTTATGTATGTTTCCATATCCTGCATCTGCTTACACCATGTTTTGGAATGTTTACAGAAGTACTGTCAAGTGTGTTTTGTCACAGTTCCCAACTTCTTCTGGCCTTGGTTTTTTGACATATTTTTGCTTTTCCTTGGCTTCTATTTTTCTTCTTGTCTCAGTTGGATACAAATATATTTTCTATGGCCTACAGTAATGTGATTGTTGATTATACCAATCAAAATAGAAACAAGTATTGCTTGATTGCTTGATGCTGTTATTTCATTATAAAATTGTACAGCTGAAAGTATTGTCTCTCTCTCAAGCATTTTATCTCTTTCTCTCTGTCAAGGTCTCTCTCTCTCTTTCTCTCTCTCATTTTCTTTATCTTTTATCTTGAATCTGTCTTATTTCTTTAATTCAGTTGAACTTTAGTCTCCTTTTAATTCTGACACAAAATCACCCCCTTATCTCATTTTCCTTTGTTCTTATGGTTTCATGTTTCCTTCCTCTGTTCTCGTTAATGCCTATCTTAGTGCTTTCCCACTGCTTCCTCAGTGCTCCAAAGCTCTTAGTTATTTCTGATTGTCAGTTCATATGACTAACCTAAAATCCATAAAAGTATGCAGTTTAGGTACTTTTAACATGTGCAAGAGAGGAACTCTAGAAATGCAGGTCTCGTAAGAATAAACAGGGTCTTTGTTGAGTTCACCGATCTTCTAAGTTGTAGGATAAGGGTTGTGTCTGCATAGATATCTGAGCTTAAAGCTAAAAACAATTAGAAAGCCTTAAGCTGTGATTAAGATGTACATCAGAATAACTGGACTGACTTTCGTGATAAATGGTTTTGAGCTTGGAAAAGGGTCCCAATTTATTAAGTCAGAATATCTTCTTGGCATTGGGCCATTTTTGAAAGATTCTTGTTGGTTGTTTTAGAATTAAGTTGCCAATTTTAGGGAACTTGAAATATATACCTGCACATGTTTTGGGAACATGTTGCACCAATTTTTGTAAATAGGCCTGAAGAACAAGTTTTTCATTGGTATATTTTTCCACAGGAGCTGTGATGTTTTGATAAGTATGAAGACCTCAGATGGTTAAAAAGATAGCTAATGTCAATTTATCTTTGGGATAGACTTTGATTATATAGATATATTATATCAGATATCTTTTGGTACTTTATAGGTGAAGAATTTTTTGTCATGATTCACACCCAGAATTTCGTTAGATAAAAAAAAAATACATTCAAGTTACTTAATACAATGTTTGATTTTCAGGAGCAAGGCGGAAGCGGTAAGGAGCAAGGAGAAGACTCTGATCCTCCAGTGCTCATTAAATTTAGAGCAGAGCAGGTCTCTCATCATCCTCCAGGTATCACATCTTGTCCTTTTAATCCAATGATGTGAACACCTAGAATCTGTATTGAAGCTGTTGTTTGTATTTACTTGATATAACTCTTACTGTACACAATCTTTTAATGCTTCATGGCCACTTTATAGATTTTATACGTACTAATGCCAGACAGTTCCATTCAGTTTGAGGATTTCTCCAATGTACAGTTTGATAACTGTTAAGCTTCATTACATTGTTATTGACCCAAGCATTGTGGAAGGGGACAGGGATGACCCACTATCCAAAAGGTGTTAATACATTCATCCCCAGGTACCTATTTCTTGTAACACTTTTGCACATTCTCTTTCCAGCTCATGGATTAATATAAAAGAAAACATGGTCCAGTCTAAAAGCTTATACAAATTTAAAACTAAGTTTGATTGATGGATGAGAAGAGGAGAAAAAAAAAAATCCTTGCAAGTGCAGTTCATTTCCTGCATAATTTACTTTCAATTATGTACATACATATGTAATTGTTTACATACAAATTCAGTTAATGCATACATTGTCTTTCATTTCTAGCAGGGGGTGTTTCTTCCTTTATTTATTATTATTATTATTATTTTATTTTATTTATTTTTTTTTTTTTTTTGGGGGGGGGGTAAATTATCAAACATTATCTAAGATAAAGCATATAAAGTGGCCAACAAGCATTAATAAGATGGTGTAAGCAACTGTGATATTTATATATTCTTTTTTATCATTGACAGTGTCTGCATTCTTCATAGAATGTCCTGAAAAACAATTGTGTATTAATGCCCACATTTGGACCAAGTCCAAGTTCATGGGGATGTCTGTTGGCGTCAACCTCATTGGTGATATTACCCTGTCTATGGGGAAACAAAGAGAAGCCTACACACTAGCTATGCCCTCTGCCTATGCACGTAGTATTCTCACTGAGCCTTGGGTAGAGCTTGGAGGACGAGTAAATATTGCTTGTGCTGAGACAGGTTGTCAAGCTGCTATAATTTTTCACACCAAGGTATGTTACTGGAAATACATTTCCTTTGTTGTTGAACAAGATGCATTAGAACTGATTAGTTGTATGTTCTGATTTTGATGTAATAGATTCAAGAGCTGATCTGTTTTTATGAATGATTTGGATTAACATGGCAAATAATTTTATAATGTAATGAGCATAACTGAATGTAATGCTCTTTTAACCTTTGCAGAGAATTAGTGATCAGAAATTATGTTAGTTCTTCATAGATTTACTTTAAAAGGAGATCAAGCCACCATTGCATATATTAATCTAGGGTGGATTGGGCTTTTTTTTTTTTTTCTACACACACACATATATATACATATATACAGTATATTATATATATATATGCATATATATGTATATATATATATATATATATATATATATATATGATGGTTTGGACACATGGAAAGAATGAGTGAAGAAAGACTAGTAAAAGAGGTATGGAAGGCAGATGTGGAGGGAGTGAACATGAGGGGACGTCCTAGGATGAGGTGGATGGATGGTGTGAAGGGGGCTTTGGGGAAGAGGGGAATGTCTGTTGAGGAAGGAAGGGAGAGGACGGAAGACAGAGGTGAGTGGAGAATGGTTGTATATGGATGATGATGTGATTGCATGAGGAGGAATGGGCTGGGGGGTGGGGTAGTATGCGTGAGTAAATTTTGACGCAGCCCTAAGGGATTTCTCCCCGTCCTCTCCTTATATGCAAGGGGGGACGAAGAGGGGGGGTCGCCGATTAAATGAAGCGGCCTTGCTGTGGATGTGCTGTGTCTTGCGACACTGCTTCTGACCCAGGGCGGTGGGCAGGGTGCAGGGATGACCCGTCATCCAGGAGGTGCTCAGATGAGAGGGAGGGTGGGAGGGGTGTGGAGTGTATTTAGGGATGAAATGGGTGGGAGTGTTTTTATGCCTTTCCCTTTTTGGCTACCTCCCTTGGAAGGGGGAAAAAGCCTTGGTATATGTATGTATGTATGTATATATATATATATATATATATATATATATATATATTCATATATATATATATATATATATATATATATATATATATATATATATACATATATATACACACACACCATAGGCTTTTACCTAGAGAGGAGGTTTTTGAATGTGTTTGAGATGAGATGCCGAAGAAGTATGATAGGAGTTACTAGGCTGGATAGAGTGAGAAATGAGGAGGTGAGGAGGAGAATAGGGGTGGAAAGAGAGTAGGGAGATAGGGTTGATGAAAGAGTATTGGGATGGTTTGGACACATGGAAAGAATGAGTGAAGAAAGATTAGTAAAAGAGGTGTGGAAGGCAGAGGTGGAGGGAGTGAACATGAGGGGGCAACCAAGGATGAGATGGATGGATGGGATAAAAGGGGCATTGGGAAAGAGAGGAATGTCTGTTGAGGAAGGACAGGAGAAGACGGAAGATAGGGGTGAATGGAAAATGGCTCTCTATGGATGATGCTGTGATACATGAAAGGGAGTGGGTCGGGGATGTGGGTTGAGGGATTATGTGTGAAAAAATAATTTGACACAACCCGAAGGGATTTCTCCCAGTCTTCTCTTTTTCTGCACGAGGGGACGAAGATGGGGGCTGTAGCCAATTTACTGAAGCAGCCTTGCTGTGGATGAGCTTAGTCTTGTGACATTGCTTCTGATATAGGGCAGTGGGAAAAATGCAGGGATGACCCATCATCCAAAAGGAGCCAAGAAAAGAGTGAAGGAGGGGGTGAATGGGAGTGGAGTATGTGGGGATGGAGTGCCAAGAGGAGCCAAGATAAGAGGAAGGGAGATGGGTGAATGGGAGTGGAGTATGTGGGGATGGAATGGGTGGGAGTGGATTTTACATCTTTGTTTTTTTGCTACCTCCCTTGTAAGGGGGAAAAAGCCTTTGGTACATTTATGTATGTACTACCTATCATATTATTTACATAGATGAAGAAAATTATAGGTGCCAGAAGTGACCCTTGTGGGACTCTGCAAGTCATTGTGCTCTATCCTGGGTTTGAAGATTTTGGAGAAGTGTCCCAAACTGTCATTTGTCCCATTGAAGAACACTATGCTTTGTGTGTTTGATTCCTTGTTATTTGAATTAATATTATCTAATTCTCTCCACAGCCATTCTATGGGGGGAAGCTCCACCGTGTAACTGCTGAAGTGAAGAATGCATCTAGTAACGTTTTGTGCCGTGTGCAAGGAGAATGGGATTCTGTGTTAGAATTCCAGTATACCAATGGTGAATCATACAATTTAGATGTACAACAGATTCCTTTTGTGTGTCGCAAGCGAGTGAAACCCCTAGCAATGCAAGCTCCATTTGAATCAAGGAGACTTTGGCATGATGTGACAGTTGCTTTGGGGAGGGGAGATGTAGAGACAGCAACAAACCACAAGAGAGCTCTTGAAGAAACACAAAGAACAGAGGAACGAGAGAGGGCAGAGAAAAAGGTCCTCTTCCCTACGCGCCTCTTCTCTTCTCGTGCACAAGACCACTGGGTATACAATAAGTTACCACAGTATGCAGTAGTCACCTGTCCAGCTCCAGAGCCAACATAGTAACAAGTGGAGCATGTAGGCAGGGTTTTTATAGGAGGGATTCCATTTATCATTACATGCTGTAGTTGCATCTGCTCTGGTACTCAATGCAATAGACTCGGTACTGCTTGGGCTGCAGTAGTTTAGTATTCATAGATATTTCGCAATTTTTTTTATAAAGAGCTTATACCTTATACACCAAATATGATCAAATGAACTTGAGATTTGAAAATACATCAATATGGCACTATATTGAAGTGTAACCTTGATTAGAATTCAGGTCATACATATTTATACTGAACCGGTGTTAGATATAAAGATAGTATGCATAACAAATCGTTGCCAAAAAACTTCTTCTTGAAAGGTAGGAATTAGATTTTTGAGTATCTATGACTTAAAAATATTTGCCAGTTACCTATAAGTTCAGATTTGGTAGACATGTATGCCTTATTTTTTTGTGCATTAGTAAAACCTTGCAAAACTGGATTATCAGTTGGTGTTTTTTTTTTTTTTATGCAAAGCTCAACTCTTTGTTAGGGTTGAATACTTTTTGCTATATCAGTTGTAAAGTGGTGCTATTTGTACAGTCTGGCCCTAAAATACTGATGTGAATGTATGTGCAAGACACATTTACTTTTAGTTTAATTTCTGCTAGATTTTCTGACCTGTGGCTCTATGGCAGCGGGCAGCAGTCCTTGGATCATCCCTTAATTCTCTTTGGAAATTTGTGTTTGAGTGCTGTCTATGTTATGGATGCGGGGTTCTTTCTGTGTTGCCAGGTAGTAGAACTAGGAGAGGAGTCAGTAATTATCTATCCTGGATATTGAGCCCAGTTTAGGGACAAGACCAACTTCTCGGGGCTGCACCTATGGGCGAGGAGATAATTCTCTTGAAGATTCATCCAATAGGAACCCCTCGTATAGTCACTCATCATTGGTCCCTCAATCACATCAGAAGTGTTTATTTTTTTTTTTCCTTTCTTAATTTCATGGCTGTCATAACACTGAATGCTCACGAACCTTCAGGAAGCAGACTAGTTCAAATATGTTAGACTCACAATGCTGTTTACTCTCTTGGATACTTTAGAAAAAAAAGGAGGTACAATTTTCTCATGTTTTAAGTGGGAATGAGTGAAATGGGTGAGGGTATGCCTCTCCCATGCCAAGCCACTGTGCTTTACAGGTAACAGTAAATTGGTTGGAAAAAAAAGGCTCCTTTAGAACAGTGATACACCATATCAGATTGGTGATTAATGAAAGAAGATTTTGTTCAACTAAGAGGAAAACCCTAACTTGCAATGGGTCTTGAATGAAACCACATTCATGCTGCTACACTCTGCAGTTTAACAAAACTGACCAAGATTTTGTCATAACAGGCTATACTGTATATAGTGTACCACCATATTGAATTGGTGAATTAAACTGTAGATGAAAAATTAATGTCATTTTTATTGTACACAGACAAGATTGAGTTTCATCTTGTCTGTGTTGTTGGGTTGCCTGAGGCATGAGTGGGTTACATCAGTTACAGATGAAAACTACAAACATAATGGGCCAGAAGTCCCCCGCCCCAGATGAGTTTGTTTTGTGTGTTGCCAAAGTTGTACAGTCTAATGTCCCCTGTAGTGAACCAAAGCCAGTACCTTAAAAGGAACACCCTGTTTGTTAGTCCTTCCCTTAAGAAGAAAGATCAGAATCGCTAGTCCTTTGTAGAAGGAAAACCCAGTTTTCTAGTCCTTCATTACAGAAGGAACATGCTGTTTGCTTGTCTTGATGTGACTACTCTCCAGTCCACCCTGCTCACAGTTGGCCAACCTGATAGGTTACTAGTCCAAATGTGTCTGACCTTAAGCTGCTTATGGTAATGATGCCAGGTAGTCTGTACTATCAAGTATGTACCTGGAGTAGTAGTAGTTTTTTTTTTTTTTTTTTTTCTCTCTCTCTCTTTTCTTTTTCTTTCTTCTTTCTTTCTTCCTTCCTTCCTAAAGCTATCTTAAATAATGTATGTATTCATGATAATCTTAAATGACTTCTATAAAGATATTATGTTTTGTTTTTATTACTGAAATCTACTTATATATGGGCCCTTATGCCCATATAAGGGATGTGGCCCAGTCAAAGCACACATTCACATTATGTGTGCTTTGACATATATACTCGTATTAAGATATATATTTACCAAAAGCCCTTTACCCCATCAAAAGGGGGGATATCTGAGTCTAAGTAATGTATACCCTATACCCACTCAACACCTAATTGCTGTCCCTCCCATCTTAGTACCTGGTGGATGGAGGGTCATCCTTGTGTCACACTGCTTGCTTGGGTTAGATGCAATGCAGCATGACAGCACACTCACAGCAGGGTCCAACAGCTATGACTGGTTTACCCCCACTGCTTTATTATATGGTGACACACCTTATCCACTCAAGAAATTTACAGAGCAGACAAAAAGAACATCTTTGAAGGTCCACTGCAGGGCCATCAGACTATACCACAGGGAACAATATAGCCTCAGTACCTCACCACAGTAGCTGAATTTGGCCCAGTAAGGTTGTATGGAGGGTACAAAGTACATGTGAAGTGTTAAGCATATCGAAATGATTGTGGTTGTGAATGGGGCCTGAAACGAGTTGAGTTGTACTGGCTAGGCACCAGCATTAAAGTGCAGCACTAGTGTACCACACCTCTTATGTCTGCCATTATAGAGACAGGGTGAGAAGTCTTGAATGTGTGACTTCCACATAGCAGCCATCCAATCTAGGTACCTTTCCAGCTTTCATTTCTTTCACTTCTATTTATACCTCTTATGCAATAACCCAATTATCTCCTCACCTATCTTAGTCATTCTCCTAATGTCTCTTACCACCTTATGTCTCTGCCTTCTTTTACATTCAGCAAATCTCTGAAATGCTCCATCCATCTTCTTACAACCCCATCGACCATCTGCTGTTTTTACCCTCTTCTCTCAACTTGAGTTACCTCTTGTCACTCTTTTCATTTCATTACAAGAATTACAAAACATATTTTCATTGCTTTCAAAGTTCTCAGACAAATACTTCAATCAATCAGTCTGTTGCCCCTGGTCTCTCTTGCAGAAGACCCATGACAAGTCATTTGGGAAAGATATATTGTGTTGTCTAAAGATTGCTAGTGTTGAGCACTCCAGTATGAGGGACTGTGTCCCCTGGACAGTGGCTATGCCCAAGGTAATTTGGATCCAAGGCAGTCAAGTCTGTGGCCAGACAAATACTCACTGCACTGAAATGCAACCATGGTGTACTGCACCTCTACTAATGTCTACTGTTATTAAGCCATGGAAGTGCAAATAGAACAAATGTTCAACATCTCCCAGGGATTAAACCCAGGCCTCCCTCATTCAAGGCAGGAGTATTACACGCAGTTCCATTAAAGCGGCTCATATGTGTGTATTTACCTAATTGTATTATACAGGAAAGGAGCCATGCTTATTGGGTCCTGTCTCCTATTCTCTAATTTTTTTTATCCCACCTAACCTCAAATTTGTTTGCATTTGTGCACCAAAGAGCCTTTGAATAGACTTCCCCATACTCCTCAATGCATCTCTATCAGCCCTATCATGTCTCAAAATCCAAGAATACCCCCCAAAAAATCTTTGCCTTTGGATAGATATTACTCACATACATGTCTTACCACAAAGTAAGGGTGCAAGATACATTTATACCCCTCCTCCCCAATCTTTTCCTGTTCCCTTCCTAATCCTCAAAAACCACATCCCCACACATCTTACTTATTACACACAACAGACTGATCCCTCTTAAGCAGTGGTTCTCAGGCTGTAGTCCATGGACTCTTAAAGGACCACAGAGTTCCAGAAGTGAAGGCTCGAACAAAAAATTAATAGTAGTTCCTGGATGTTTAGTGATTTACTTCGATATTGAAATGATCTCCAGGAGACTAAGGAACTATACAACACATTATGGAAGACTGCATCATACACAATCATGCATGCCAACAACACAATATGCACTCTATAAGGGATTTGTGAGAAGACCCTGTTCCAGCCATGGCATTCCTCAGGGAGACAGGACTGCTTAGCCAGACAGTCTAGGGAATGACAACAACAACAACAGCAATACATTAGTATGGGATGAGTGTGAAAATGGATAGAGAACTCCTGCTCCAAAGCTACTACATTCATACTTTTCTCTCTTCCCATTGTATAGCAGTACTATATATGAACTTATATCCACCAGAACTCTTCCTTCTCAGAGACACATGGAACATTTTCCATTCTTACCACCCACTCCATTATTAATTCTTCCGCCATTGTCAGACATTCCACATGAAATGCATCCAACCCAGTGCCTTTCCAGCTCTCATTTATTTCAGTGCTTCTTGCACCTCCTTTCTCATAAGTCTTAAAATTTTCCTTACTCATCCCAGTCACATCCTTCCTGTCTTATACAATGAATTACTCTCTAAGATACTCTGCCCATCTCCTTCATATAACTCTTTCATTAACTACTCATCTACCTCCCTCTACTCTCTTCTCTCAACTCCACACACTTCTTTGTACTCTTTTTTTTTTTTTTTTTTTTTTTTTTTTTTTTTTTTTTTTTTTTTTTTTTTTTTTTTTTTTTTTTTTTTTTTTTTTTTTTCACTTCCTTTCAAAATGTCTTTTTATTCCTTTCAAAAATTCTTGGACAAACACCTGCTCTAGATGATGTCTGGTCTTCTTTGTGTAGTTAATTCAGATTTCATTGAGATGCAATTTTTTGCATTATCCTGATTCTTCATGTAGATGTACATATTTTGGCACTTGTTACTCCAGTAGTAAAAATAATATGTTGTTCAATAACTATCTACCAGTTTAAAAGAAATAGATTACAGTTGTTCCCTTAGCTAGGTTATATATAAATTGGCCCTATGGTGTGGGTGTCTGCTTTGACTCAACCACTCCCCTTATAAGCAGAATTGAGATCTTTGTGCATACATACATCTTCAAGCCAAGGGTTCATACCACACTCGTACAGTTGTCAGAGGTACTTAGCGGTGATGAGGGTCCAAATGTGTGACATTTATTACATATTATATATATTTTTTTCTTTTTCCATT
>NC_134798.1:7942316-7947316 GCF_046742065.1 Oratosquilla oratoria
TGCCCCAGTCCAAATAAAACCCATTTGTGGCATTTAGTAATGCTTAGGAATGGTCAGCATTCCATGATTGCGAGAATATACTGATACAGAACTTAAAGAAAAACTCACTAAATAAAAGAATTATTGAGAGTATACAAAATCAAGAAAGTGGTAAACATTGCAAAAATCTTCCTAGACTTCCTCAGAACTATGTTTTATATCCCAATTCCTAGCTCACTGAACCTTTTGAGTATGAATAGGAACACACCTATCCTCTCCATTGCATAGGAACACCTGCATTCTTCACATATCCTACAAGGTGTCCTTTAAGGAAGTGGCCTCAGTATCCTTTTCATCATAGCAGTCAACAGTATAGCTAAATGTAATCCCCTTGAAATTACTGCCAGCATGCATGTCAAAGATATAGCCATATTCTGCATCAGGACCCACCCTGCCCACAATAATTGCCTTCTCCAAGGGAACCATATCCTGTGTAGATCCACGTGCTGAAGACCATGGATTACATTTTGCCACCTCAAAATCATTCACCCTGCCCTTTTTGGTGATGTTGCTGCAGGGACAAACATCTTTACAATTAATTAACATTATCTTCCCAGTGGTTGAACAGACTGTTTTAGGGTCTGATCCTTAACAGTCCCCTCATTTGGATCCCCCACCTTAAGCATCTAAAGATGACCTGCCACCTGTGATCTCTTAAATTATTGTCCCACACAAGCTGGGAAGTCAACAGATGATCTTTTTGGAATCTACTAAACCTCATACAAAGCATAATAGATCATGGATGCCAATCCTACTACTCTGCCTCATCCACAGCCCTCCAAATATTAGACCCCATACATTCTCTTGGTCTATGCCTCAGCACAGGTGCCTTCTGCAGTACCCCAGTGAAAACCTTATATGTAGGAAGTGCATAACCCCCCTCCCTTTAAGCATTCATTGCTTTTTGACCTTGTTAAAATGTTTCTGCCATATCAAAAGTTCCCCACATTACCTCCATCATCCACACACATTTCACCCCTTCAACTCTTTGTGGATTGAACAGACACCCACACTTTGCCCATCCATATGGCATGAGAATGGCAGCCTTGCAATTCAAAAGAAGAGCATGCCAACTTGGCATACTCTTCCTAGAAGCAACAGACAATGTCCATCCAATTACAACACCCACCCAGGCTCCTTGGTTCCTCCCTCCAGCTCATCACTGCTTTGCTTTAGCCACACTACCAGAAAACCAAATACCAACTGATATCATCAGACAATTTTTTTTTCCTTTGTTATTAACATGTACATGGATGGCTCCTGCTGTGACTATGGACTTGATTATGCAACAGTATCTCCTACACACAAAATCTGGATTCCCTTCTCCACTTTGCCTCAATCTCTATGACTGAATGATTTTTCATCCAATCTCTTGACCTTGTAAGCACTCTCCACCCTCCACTCCTGCCACATACTGACCACCAAATTCATTTGTGTATCATAAAATTTCCACTCGCCTAAAACCTGCATCCTTTTGCTAGGTGCAGTCTCATGTTGGCATCCCCAGCAATGAATGGATTGACAAGGCAACTCATAATGCAGCATGATCCTATTTGATTACTTCTTTATGCTGCCTGCAACAGAATGCTATTCTGCTCTCCTTCCACAATACTTCGCATTCTCCTAGAATCCCCTACCTACACAACAGGAGTCCTTTCCAAAGATATAAACTTAACTTGCTTAACAGTACTATACTTCCATATATACCCACTTACTCCACTTACTGTTTAAACTAACACCATAAACCTAAAGCATCTTGGTGGCAGCGTGATATTGTCCATAAGGATAGAAGCGTTGGTGAACTGTTGGTTATAGTACCTACCTTCTTTCTTAGACCTGAGAGCTTCATTGCTCTTGAAACAAACAAATATTTTGATACTTGTCAATGTATATGACTGAAATTCACAAAGGGTTGTCAGTGAATGTGAACATGTCACAAAAGTATAGATTATTCATTGTCAAGCCTGTAGAACAGTGTCTACATCACAAGCTGTAATTGAGTTAATGGTATGATGTATAGATCTGCTGATTCACTTCATGGCTTTGTGGAACAGCAGACTTGAATATGTCAGTTTTCTCTTGGCATTTGGGTCATCTAGCTTGAGAGGGAATATAGTACACAGCATTGTGATTTGTGGCCTTATTCTAGGTTCTAAGGAGGTTCATGTCATTATATGCTTAAAATTATGTCTGCTCTCATAGTACAGCACTCATTGTTCATGTTATCACATCTTCCTAATGATAAGCCTGCAAAATGGATATTGATTTTTTTGTATGTATGGATATTTGATAAGCTTTTCTGTTACTGTAATACTCATGTTCAAAATATCACATATGTTTAAGTGAAATATCATGTCTCCAGGGACTCGCAGTTTAATATTAAGAAGTGCCAATGAATATGTTTTTCCTTGGCACTTATTGTTAATGGTTTCAAAATAGATTTGATTTTTACAAGGTGTTTTATCAACTTTTTTAACACAGCTCCATTATAACATGTCACTGTTGAAAATTTTTAGTACATAGTTCATAAAATTGTTTTCAAATGAGAAATATAAATTGAAGAGCAGGAATAATTTATGAATGTGACTTATACCATGTCTTATATAATTCACTATTCTGATGGAATGAAAATTGATGAAGTTGAAATGAGTTCTCAAGAACTGAAATTATTTAAGCAACCACTAAATGTGGAGATTTGTTATTTATTATTTCATCTTATCTTTCTTTGCTTTGATATTTCACAGAGCCTCATCTTTACAACTAGTACATCTATGGCATAAAGATTCTTTATGGTGATGTACATTATGAATATTTGTCCTGGCTAATGGCAAATGATTATATTCTGATAAAGGAAAAACCTGAGATTAAATTGATCGAGACCCAATTTGGTCTCAAGTTGATATTCTGCTGAAGAGAATTACTGTAGATGGTATTAGTAATGACAAAGATCAATAAACTTTACTCTCTTGATGGATGTAGGAAAATATGGAAGCCCATGGATAGATGTACTCAAATAACATAATTACTGTATATATTAGATTTTTGCACTGTATAGTTATCACAAGAAAATGATAGGGCCATAGTTCTATGCAAGAGCCCTCACACCAACCCATCCTTCACATTACATCACATTACATGGCTCAGGAGTGCAGTGCATTTATAACCCCTAATCCAATGGTCTGAGTTCAATTTCCACCTAAGGCTGAAATAATTTCTGCATCACTGCACTGTGAGCTGGCACTCCAACTCTTATGGGGAAGGAGATAGGGGGTGTGTGTGTATAAGGTCACAATATTACCCATAGATTGTTCCATATATGAACTATAAGTGTTCATCAGGGAGGGTATTAAATGTCAAACATGAGTCCAACATGTGATCCGAGACTGTTGAATTGCATCACATGACCACATTCCATTAAATGCAACATTAAAATGACCCCAGCAGTATACTACTGAAACATCTACAGTAACCTACCCCCAGTACTCCACAGTATGCACATCCTTCCTAAAGCATGCACACATTCAGATAAAAAAACACTCAACAATACACTGCCAAATTCTATACTCCTCTGAACTTTCCCAAACCCAACAGAAAAATCACTCAAAAGGCAAGTAGGAATTGTAGTAGCACTCCTACATTAAGGTACCAACAATACAACACAGAGTAAGTTAGACAACATGTTCCAATTTCTTCAGATGCAACCACTGTACAGAAGATACAGATCACATTTTACTACACTGTCCTACACTCACTCTTAGACAGCAGCAAAAAATCTTTTCACTGAGCAACTTATGGGTTGAATGGGTGACCATGGCTGGTTTCTTAGGGATTGTAGATCTTGAAAGAACCAGGGCAACAGATGGTTGATTCATCTTTATTCTCTCAAGAATTATGTAAAGGGCATTATCAAACAGAAACACAGAGGAAGATTCTAAGCTAAATTGTAAGGGAAAGCTTTAAGGAGTAGTAGAAAGAAAAGATATTAACAGTTAAAAAAATTTAGTATTCTTCTTTGAGTGAAAGTCTCGAGGCATAAAAGAATGCTGCCTAACTTAGGTCTGCAAGGATGTCGCTGAAATCCTGAAAATATTGACTGCATAAAACTGGTGCAGCTATACACCATATGGGGTCATATTCAGAAATGGAAGGTCATGTGTTTCAAAAAATGTAAAGCTTCTGTAACATACAAGTGTGTTACTTGGGCTAGGTGATGTAAGGAAAAAATGATGTGCAGTTTCATTTGTATACTTTATTCTAGTGAAGGTGCTTGCGTCAGAGGCAGATGTGGCATGGTCCCCGAAGTAGGGGACCGACTGCAAAGGCCTAGTGACGTGTAACAAGTTAAGTACAGAGAACTAACAGGCCTGCCTGCTCAGGACAGGCAGTATATATATATGCAGGACTGACTGATGCCATGAGGTGACTTGACCTAACAAGGTGACCCTTTCTGGCTTGTCAATACCAGCATCAGGTCCTAGTGCCATCCAAGTCCCAATCGCATACCTGTGGGTATGCCTATATGTACACCACACTTCTACTCAGGCAGATCATGTGTAACAAGAGATGACTGGGCAGATTGTATTTAGAGTGCTATGTCATACCTGCAAGAGCTTCTGCACAATGAGGGAAAGAAAGAAGACCCATTGCACAACCTAGTTTTCTGCTGTGACCAATGTCACCCAGATGCAATGGGATATCTCAAATTTACCTCCACAAGAAGGAAATTCAGGAACCAGTGCATGATCATGCCCAGAAACTCGTTTTATTCTCTTTATCACTTTTTACCACCTATCTACCTCTTATTTTGTTTTGATTTAATTATTCTTATATATATAGGTATATATATATACACTGAATGTATAGATATATGTATATATTCAAATATATATATGTGTGTGTATATATAATATATATATATATATATACATATACACACATGTATATACATATATATAATATAT
>NC_134798.1:7954816-7972316 GCF_046742065.1 Oratosquilla oratoria
TAGAGTCATCCAAAACTACTCATTTTATTTTGGTACCGGAAAAAATCTCTCATTGGATTCTTTCTCTTTCTCTATGTATGTATTCTTTCTCTCTTTATATTATCCATGCACTAGGATATCACAAACATGCTGCAGCATTTAGCACTCACAAACTGCCTCATAAACTTCATCATATTTTCTTGTTGCCCCTTCACTCTGTCACAAGTGCTCCTTGCCTAACAGGTCTTGCATGTTATTCACAAAATGCTTGTCTAGTTCATTCTTATGTAAACTTAACATCAGGTACTACACCATACTTTTTGGGTAATGCCTTACTTATTCAGTCTTCTGAAGATTTTTTTTTTTTTTTTTTTTTTTTTTTTTATAGATATAAATATCTATGATGCCACTATTTCATAACCTTTTTCATACCTTCCTGTCTTGTTTATTACTCTGCTGAAATATGATAAGTTATTTTTAAATTAAATTAATATCTTGTGAGCTTTGGTGAATAATGCAAGACGTACAATGAACATTCTAAAGGTAAAACTGAGAAGTGCCTGTTGACCAGTCAATGGTTACCAACTCTCATTTCCATAGTGCACCTAGATTGCATGAAGAGCTTATAACTTCCTGTACTTTACCTTCTACTGCCCATAGGTTCCACCAACCTTAGTGAAGTTCTCTAACATTAACCAGAGAAAAACTTTAAATATAACAAGTTGGTTCCAGTGGGCAGTAGAAGATTAATCAGAAAGGCTTAAATTGATAATATTTTAACATTTTACAGCCCAGGGGCTCCTCTGAGCTGAATTAAATTGTTTGGTAATAGCCAGAACAAAGTCTTCAAATGTGATGAATTTGTTTCAATGGGCAATAAAGGGTTAAACTGGAAAGTGAATATGTCTAAAAATTTGTGGTGATTTTTTTTCCATTTAAGAGAGGTGTTTGAAATTTACTTTTTTGCATAACCTTTTACATTAATAAGTGTGTGTAGTGAGTTTAAATGTCTATACATATGCAAATTATTGTTTGTATACTGAAGCTTACCCACTGCAAAGGAGGAAAAAAGTCATGGTATTGGGAGCTGGATACATACACCCATCATTGAAGATTGGGCTGGGAACCCTCTTCAGGGAGAAAAGCAACTTACATGAGAAATACTATAAAATGTACTACTAGAGGGAAATGAGCTGGCTCAGGAAATATAAGTGTGACTCACCAGTCTTGGATCATGTGTTTGTGTACATGTATGTGCATTGTACACATGTCCATCGTTTGATGTATTTCCCCAATATGCAATGAACCTATTTCTACCAAGTCCCCATTTTATGCCTAAAAGTTTCAATGATGCAAATTGTGTGTGATGGAAGACATGGCATGGCACATTCATCTCATACCAAAATATCAGATGAGCAAATTGGATCAGCCAATTTTTCTGCCGTACATAAAGTTAATATTGTATTTACCAGTATTTTACATGCATTTGTTGTTCTTCAATTATTTTTTGTGTTGTTATTCTTTAATAACAAGTGTTGAGTCTTCAGCAACTGCCATAGAACTGCTGTCCCGAAATCCCTGGACAGTGGAAAGAGGAGGGGTCGGTTGAGGGGAATGAGAATTCTCGTACAATGGGAAATTGGCGAAGGGAGATAGCTGCAGTGGAAGCCAAAGTCCAGGGAATTTAGGACGCCGACCAGGACCACGCACGCTCCCTTCAGATTCGTGCGCGTAATCAATGAAGGGAGCAAACTCATGTAAATCACTGCCCTAGGCAAATTAAACAGAATATACTACACTGATTTTATTGTAATTCAAATTCATTTCACAATCAATGACATGCAACTGAGTGTCATACGTTTTATCTTCAATATTATGAACCTTTATAGTAATTCACTTATCAACTAACTGGGCAAGATACACACTTATGCATTTGTTTATCCTACCTGGGTAGCCCTGCGCGTTCTAATTCCGAACTAAATGAAACAAAATAACTTTAGTCATCTCTTTGGCCTCTCCGTTAATAGTGCACTGACTGGTAATGTCTTCAAATGAGTGGATGTCCTCGGTTGAACGGGATGCTGCCGATATTCGCGGATCCATGCATTGCGCAGGTGGCGGCGGGAACCATGCTTGTTTTTTTGTCGTTGGCACTGCACGTGGTGGGGGAGGGGAATCGCGTCCGATGGTTTCCTTTCCCCTTCGCGCTCTAACTGTTCCTAAACCCGGTTTGAACTTGTAGATTCCGATTTCAGGACATGCCACGAAGCACCTTTGTGGGTACGTATGGCACGGAACACGTTCCCGCTTCAGCAAGTTTCAGGGACACTTAGTCACTGATGCATGATTAGCGCTGGCCAAACGAGTCACTAATGAATAGAAACGTCCTCGGAAGACACCCATCGGAGAGCGTGACGTTTCTACTTCCGTGAGGACGTGAAGCCTACTCCCTGATACTGGGCTCTGCGTGAGGTCCAGTGCACTGCTTTCAGTGATAATTTTCTTAATCATTAAATTTCGAGAGGAATACAACGCAACGTATGGGCAGGAGTTAAAGTATTTCTAATAGTCTTATGAAGCAGTTATTAGTTACGAGAGAGGGATATATGATTCTAACTAGCCTAATTAAAACTAGCCCAGACAAGAAGTGGCAAGTGCGCAGGGGCGAGGGGAATAAGTGAAACAAATGAGAAACAAATTCCAATTGTAATA
Organism: Oratosquilla oratoria; assembly: GCF_046742065.1. Taxonomy (NCBI): domain Eukaryota; kingdom Metazoa; phylum Arthropoda; class Malacostraca; order Stomatopoda; family Squillidae; genus Oratosquilla; species Oratosquilla oratoria. Next base: position 7,957,508 of record NC_134798.1, read on the forward strand.
CAAAGGTAAAATATACCAATCCTAACCATAAGGTACAAGGATACAAATGTAATATGGTGAACCAGTAAAACAGTAAAATCTTAACATTATAACATCTGTGATGCCTTCGCTCATAAGCATACGAAGGGACATCTTGGAAGGAAGAAGGAGTGAGGAAATTCCTGAGTAAATAGGAGATACTTAAACTCGATAAGTCACTGTAAATGACTAGTGCTAAACTCGCACAACAGTTGCTGAAGAGAAGGGGGAGGGAAAATATCAAGAAGTAGTTACTAGAGGCCTTAAGACTTCCAGCGGTTCCATAGAGCAAAGGAAAGTAATAGCCGAAATATAAAAGTTATACTTCTAAGTTTCCTTTTATTCCGACTATGGGTTCTTCGTGAATATCATTTACAAATGTGCCACTACATTTTGTCCAAGTGATATATATATATATATACTGAAATGAACACCACAGCATTTTCACAGTAATTAATTTTCTTCTTAATGTTTTCAAGTTTCCTCACTAAAGTTCTAATATTGGGAGGATGAGCAGAAACGAACTTTCCAAAGTTCTCCATTTTAATTATTCGACGTTTCGACTGCAAGGAGTCATTTTCAAGATACAAGAACAGTTAAGACAACACAATTTACAGATACGTTACATGATCACAGGAAAAAATAGAATGCTACACCCTGGAAGACCTTCTCAGAGCTTGAGAAGGGAGAGGGGGAGGGAGAGGTGAGGGGGGAGAGTTGGAGTCGGAGTAAGGTGAGGTGATGTAGCGTGCCTAGCATGCACAGGGAGGTTATGTACAACATGTCGCGTGGACGTATTGAATAAGGAAGTAGCAGACAACAAATTAGCATGTACATTGATCACAGGAGACCATTCTCTTATATACGCAGCCTCTAACATTTTCAGTTCCTTAATGTTATTACACTGGGCTAGCAGTTCAGTGTTTTGAACAACGGTTGCTCTATCCAACACAGACTTGTGATACTGTTCAAAATTATTTTTAATGGCTCCCTGTTGGAGGTGGAGAGTTAAACGTCTGCAAAGGCTGCATGTCGTATAACCAACATAGCTACGAGAAAAGAGCTCACAGTCTCCAGAAGTGCAATTGAACTGATAGACTACGTTAGTTTTCGACAGCATCCCAGAAGTGCCAAACAAATCATTTATGAGGACTAGGGAACTAGTGCGGGTGTTTCTATAAGATATCACCAAACGCAAGACATAATTTTCATCCACCAGTTTACAATTTCGAAAAACAATGTCTTTAATGCATTTGTCATCCTCCCCGTAAGCACTGCTGAAGATATTCTTATAAAAAGAATTGATGATATTATTGTGGTGAGGGGTATGGTTATACAAACTACTGTCAAGCATTTTATTAGTAATGTTGTCAAAGTCTGTGTTGGAATAACCGTTATTCACTAACAGCTGGTGTAGGTATTGTAGTTCTGAGTGGAGTGAATGCCAGGACGAGCAAACCTTAATCGCCCGTTGCACGTAGGCCTTAATAACACCTCCTTTGTACTCAGCCGTACATTCGCTCTCCCCGTTCATGCATTTCCCTGCATTGGTGGGCTTGCGGTAAACAGAAGTGATGAAGTCGTCAGATGACGCATCCACCGTAACATCAAGAAACGGGAGTTTGTTTTTATCATTTAACTCAACAGAAAATTTTAAACATGAAACTTCCTGGTGGTTCGATCTAAGTTCCTCAAGTAAACGCAGGTCATTGAGGAACTTAGATCGAACCACCAGGAAGTTTCACGTTTAAAAATTTCTGTTGAGTTAAATGATAACAACAAACTCCCGTTTCTTGATGTCATGTTCTTTTCACAGTTGTGTATTTGGAGGGATCTAAAAAAAATGTCTGTTCATGACATGGTGTGTGTGTTGATGGGTATTGTTGGACTGGCTGTATGGTTGTTCTTAATTGTTGTTATGTCAGTAAAGAAAGATGCAGGAGTGGTTGTACATGTCCAAATGATTGTGTTGTTAATGGGTCACTAAGGTGGGGTGTATATTCTATTTATATTGGTGAAAGGCAGAAAGGAATAAGAGGATGTGTTGGTATGATATATATATATATATATACATATATATATATATACACACACACACGCATATATATATATATACATATATAGATATATGTGTGTATTTTACCTAGTTGTATTTACCTAGTTGCATTTTACGGGAAGGGGAGCTATGCTCGTGGGGTCCCGTCTTCATATCTCATTTTATCTAAACTATTTTTAAATTCATGTATTGTTTTTGCACACACCACTTTCTCATCTAACTTGTTCCAACTGTCTATTGCTCTGTGAGGAAAGCTGTTCTTTTTCAAATCTCTTCTATAGTTGTCTTTTTTTATTTTCTTTCCGTGTCCTCTTGTATTTCTGTCATCCCATTTTATCAGATTCTCTCTATCAGTAATTTCTATGCCTTTCATGATTCTGTAAATAGCTATCAAATCTCCTCTCTCTCTTCTTTGCTCTAGTGTCTGTAGTTTAAGTTTTTGTAGTCTCTCTTCATATGATAGTTTTGAGAGTGTTGGTGCCAGTTTAGTAATTGCTCTTTGTATTCTTTCAAGTTTTTTTATACATTTTTTTGTACTTGGTGACCATATCGTTGCTGCATATTCCAATCTTGGTCTTATCAGGGTGATTAGGATTTTCCTCACCATTTCTTCATCCAGGTATGTAAATGCCACTTTGATTGTTCTTATTAAATTATAAGTTTCTCCAAAAATCTTATTTATATGTTTCTCAGGTGACATATTATTCATAACAATGACTCCCAGGTCCCTCTCATTTTCTACTCTTTTTATTCCTTCTTCTCCCAAATTATATGATCCTGTTATTCTGTTTTTGCTTTTTCCAAATTCCATTATACTACACTTTTTTGTATTGAACTCCATCTCCCACTTCCTACTCCATTCTTGTACTTTATTTAGATCTCTCTGTAGTGATTCACAATCCTCTTCAGTTTTCACTCTTTTCAGTAATTTTGCATCATCTGCAAAGAAGCTCATATAGCTTTCAATTCCTTCATCCATATCATTAATATATATAGCAAACATTATTGGGGCCAGAACTGTTCCCTGCGGGACACCGCTTATTACTTCATTCCATTTTGAGTGCTGATCTCTTATCACTACTCTCATTTTTCTTTCTTGCAAAAAGTCTTCCATCCAATTTAGCAATTTACCTTGTATTCCTCCTTCATATTCTAATTTCTTAAGCAACTTCTTATGTGGTACTTTGTCAAAAGCTTTTTTTAGGTCTAGAAATGCACAATCAGCCCATCCATCTCTTTCTTGTATTATATCTATTAGTCTTGAATAGAAACATATTAAATTGGTGACGCATGATCGTCCTTGTCTGAATCCAAATTGCCTTGGATTTAGTACGTTGTTTTTTTCCAAGTATTTTACCCATCTACTTTTGATAATTCTTTCACATATTTTTGCTATTGTACTTGTTAGAGAGACTGGTCTATAGTTGGTAGGTTCTTCTTTATTTCCTCCTTTATATATAGGTACTATATTTGCTTTTTTCCAATCTTCTGGAACTTTTCCTTCTTTTAACCCCTTCCATACGGTGCCGCACACGTAGGCGTCATGGACTTAGATCTCGGTGGCAGCAGCCAATGCCAGCCGTACGACGTGTCGTAATAATACTCGCGTCATAAAATATAGTCACCGCTTATATCGATCGTTCTCTCTTCACCCGTGAATTTTGATAACCATAGAAAATGCGATTACAAAAGAATTAGAAAGAATGTCATTATGGAGGGGCGACTACAATAAATATAATCAAGACGCCGATATGGCAGCCTCGCGAATACACTCGCTCCCCATGACGCCTACGTGTGCGGCACCGTATGGAAGGGGTTAAGGAACTGCTTATTATGCTATGTATTTTGTCTGCCAGTTCATTCCTACATTCTTTCAGAATCCAGTTTGCTATTTCATCTGGCCCATGCGATTTTCTGACATCAAAATTACCCAAGTGTGTCAATATTTCATTCTTCGTTACTTCTATTTCTTCCATAGGGGGGACTTTTTCCTTCCACTCAATCTCTTCAGGTTGTATATTTTCCCTTGTAAACACTGATTTAAAATGTTTGTTCATAATTTCTGCCATTTCCATTTCCTCAGTGTATTCAACTCCTCCTTGTCTTAATTTCTCCAAGTCTTGTTTGTTTTTCAGTTTATTGTTTACAAATCTGTAGAATAGTTTTGGTTGATCTTTACACTTTTCTATAACATCTTTTTCATATTTTCTTTTTTCCTCTCTGCACTTTTGTACATATTCATTTCTATAACCAGTATATATTTTCCATTTTTCAGGTCTTCTGTCTTTTTTCCATCCGGTCCAGGCTTTGTCTCTTTTGTCTTTTAACTCCCTACAACTTTTGTTGTACCAGCATTTTACATATTCTTTTTCTTGTTTTTGTCTTGGGACATACTTTTCCACTCCTTCTTTGTAAATTTTTGTCAAAATATTCCATTTCTCTTCCACTGATGTTTCTTCTTTGTATATTTCTTCCCAGTTTTCTTGTTGGAAGAATTCTCTTATTTTATCAAAGTTTGTTTTTTCATACATCATTCTTCCTTTTCTATATTGTTCATTTCTTTTCATATATTTTTCTTCATTAAGTTCCAGTTCAATCAATATGTGGTCACTTTTACCTATTGGTGTTTTATATTCAATCTTGTCCACTATTCTAGGTTCAGATGTAATTATTAAGTCTAGCCTCGATGGTTCTTCTTCATTTCTATACCTAGTGTTCTCTTGTATCCATTGTGTCATTGAATGGTCAGTAATCATCTCAAGTAGAGCATTTCCCCATGAGTCATCACCACTCTTTACTGTCATTTCTTCCCAGCAGATTTCTTTGCAATTAAAGTCGCCCATCATAACTATTCTTCCTCCGTCTTCCATTATTTTAGTTAATGCTATCTTTGTGTCCTCTAACATACTTTTATGTTCACTCTCCTCCCATGAGGCTGTTTTCGGAGGCACATAATTGATCACAAATTTTCTGCTCTTCTTATCTCGGTCTTCCACTTCTATCATAATCATCTCTACTGTATTCTTTCCATATATGACACCTTTCACGTTTATATCCTTCTTTGTCAGGAACATAACTCCACCCCCTTGTTTTTTCTCTCTGTTTCTAATCCAATAATTGTATGTATCATGTCCTACACTGTTGGGTGGTAGTGGGCCTTTTAATTTTGTTTCTACAATTCCCATTATGTCCGGTTCTTTTTCTTTCAAATAATCATTCAGTTCATTCAATCCTGTTATCAATCCATCTATATTTGTGTAAGACACTCTTAGTTTTCTGCCACTTCCATTGTGTTCTCTGTTTCCCTTATGTTTTTCTTTAGTATGTCGAACTGCTTTATTTTCATGTTCACTACTCTCCAATAGAATCTCTCTTTCTCTGACTCCGTTCTTTCCTCGTTTTTTGCCTTAGCTTCAATTCTTTTCTGCTTTTCTGCCTCTCTTTCCTCCTTATTCATTTCTCTTTTTATCCATACCTTTTTATATTGATCATTTGTTGCTAGTTTCCCTGTCTTGGATAGAATTTTCTCTGCCGTTGTTTGTGACCTGAATTTAATCTTAATTGGTCTGGTCTTATCTGTACTATATTTTCCGAGTCTGAATTTTTCCTCAATTTCCTTTATAATTTCTGGTTCATCTTCCTGGACTAATTTTAATAAACTGCTTACCCTTTCATTTTCCTCCTTGATTCTTGCGGTTCTATCTGGGTTATGTTTCTCTTCCATTCCTAATATAATTATACATTTCTTTTTGTCAGCTAATTCTCTTACTATATTCTCCTTCTGTCTCATCACTTTAATAACTGAGTCTTCATTATGTTCTTTCAATTGCTGTTTGACTATGTCAGTGAATGAAACCTTATTCCCTTCTTGAGTTATTCTCCAATTTTTAGCTTCTGTAGCTATTTTCTCACTGTTTTCATTACTATTCTTCTTCAATTTCTCATTCTCCTCCTTTACATTTCCTAACTGTCTTTTTAGGTCCTCTACTTCTTCAGTTAAGTTTCTGTTAGCCTTCTCTAGTTGTTCCAATCTTTCAATTCTCTGGAAGATGGAGTCTACCTTACCTAACTTACGTTCCAAGTCCTCGATCACCTTATCAACTCTCTCCTCTAGTCTTATCAGTCGGGGGGGGGGGGGTTGTGTCCCCCCCACCCTCTTTAAATCCCTGGAACATATTCTCGTCACTTTCTACTGTATTTCTCCTCTCTATACTTCTAATCTTTACATTTTTATTTGCCATTTCGTCATCCGGTGGTCGTTTCATGTTGACCTTACGCCCGTCTGCCTGGGCCAAGTCCTCCACATCCTCATTTCCTTCCATTTCCCCAGCAATCCCTCCCCTTCTCCTCTTTTCCTACTTACCTACTGCCTCACGAGCAATTTCCCCCCCCCCCCTGCAAACACAAAAAGGCACTTCTCTTTGCGTTGGTATCCACAATCTGCACTTTTCTTCAGAGCGTTCGTCAAGCCGTCCGTTCGTTGAAAGTGTGTGCGTGTGCGTGTGTGTGTTTGTGTATTTACCTAGTTTTACCTAGTTGTATTTTACGGGAAGGGGAGCTATGCTCGTGGGGTCCCGTCTTCATATCTCATTTTATCTAAACTATTTTTAAATTCATGTATTGTTTTTGCACACACCACTTTCTCATCTAACTTGTTCCAACTGTCTATTGCTCTGTGAGGAAAGCTGTTCTTTTTAAAATCTCTTCTATAGCTGTCTTTTTTTATTTTCTTTCCGTGTCCTCTTGTATTTCTGTCATCCCATTTTATCAGATTCTCTCTATCAGTAATTTCTATGCCTTTCATGATTCTGTAAATAGCTATCAAATCTCCTCTCTCTCTTCTTTGCTCTAGTGTCTGTAGTTTAAGTTTTTGTAGTCTCTCTTCATATGATAGTTTTGAGTGTTGGTGCCAGTTTTGTAATTGCTCTTTGTATCCTTTCAAGTTTTTTTATACATTTTTTTGTACTTGGTGACCATATCGTTGCTGCATATTCCAATCTTGGTCTTATCAGGGTGATTAGGATTTTCCTCACCATTTCTTCATCCAGGTATGTAAATGCCACTTTGATTGTTCTTATTAAATTATAAGTTTCTCCAAAAATCTTATTTATATGTTTCTCAGGTGACATATTATTCATAACAATGACTCCCAGGTCCTTCTCATTTTCTACTTTTTTTATTCCTTCTTCTCCCAAATTATATGATCCTGCTATTCTGTTTTTGCTTTTTCCAAATTCCATTATACTACACTTTTTTGTATTGAACTCCATCTCCCACTTCCTACTCCATTCTTGTACTTTATTTAGATCCCTCTGTAGTGATTCACAATCTTCTTCAGTTTTCACTCTTTTCAGTAGTTTTGCATCATCTGCAAAGAAGCTCATATAGCTTTCAATTCCTTCATCCATATCATTAATATATATAGCAAACATTATTGGGGCCAGAACTGTTCCCTGCGGGACACCGCTTATTACTTCATTCCATTTTGAGTGCTGATCTCTTATCACTACTCTCATTTTTCTTTCTTGCAAAAAGTCTTCCATCCAATTTAGCAATTTACCTTGTATTCCTCCTTCATATTCTAATTTCTTAAGCAACTTCTTATGTGGTACTTTGTCAAAAGCTTTTTTTAGGTCTAGAAATGCACAATCAGCCCATCCATCTCTTTCTTGTATTATATCTATTAGCCTTGAATAGAAACATATTAAATTGGTGACGCATGACCGTCCTTGTCTGAATCCAAATTGCCTTGGATTTAGTACGTTGTTTTTTTCCAAGTATTTTACCCATCTACTTTTGATAATTCTTTCACAAATTTTTGCTATTGTACTTGTTAGAGAGACTGGTCTATAATTGGTAGGTTCTTCTTTATTTCCTCCTTTATATATAGGTACTATATTTGCTTTTTTCCAATCTTCTGGAACTTTTCCTTCTTTTAAGGAACTGCTTATTATGCTATGTATTTTGTCTGCCAGTTCATTCCTGCATTCTTTCAGAATCCAGTTTGCTATTTCATCTGGCCCATGCGATTTTCTGACATCAAAATTACCCAAGTGTGTCAATATTTCATTCTTTGTTACTTCTATTTCTTCCATAGGGGGGACTTTTTCTTTCCACTCAATCTCTTCAGGTTGTATATTTTCCCTTGTAAACACTGATTTAAAATGTTTGTTCATAATTTCTGCCATTTCCATTTCCTCAGTGTATTCAACTCCTCCTTGTCTCAATTTCTCCAAGTCTTGTTTGTTTTTCAGTTTATTGTTTACAAATCTGTAGAATAGTTTTGGTTGATCTTTACACTTTTCTATAACATCTTTTTCATATTTTCTTTTTTTCTCTCTGCACTTTTGTACATATTCATTTCTATAACCAGTATATATTTTCCATTTTTCAGGTCTTCTGTCTTTTTTCCATCTGGTCCAGGCTTTGTCTCTTTTGTCTTTTAACTCCCTACAACTTTTGTTGTACCAGCATTTTACATATTCTTTTTCTTGTTTTTGTCTTGGGACATACTTTTCCACTCCTTTTTTGTAAATTTTTGTCAAAATATTCCATTTCTCTTCCACTGATGTTTCTTCTTTGTATATTTCTTCCCAGTTTTCTTGTTGGAAGAATTCTCTTATTTTATCAAAGTTTGTTTTTTCATACATCATTCTTCCTTTTCTATATTGTTCATTTCTTTTCATATATTTTTCTTCATTAAGTTCCAGTTCAATCAATATGTGGTCACTTTTACCTATTGGTGTTTTATATTCAATCTTGTCCACTATTCTAGGTTCAGATGTAATTATTAAGTCTAGCCTCGATGGTTCTTCTTCATTTCTATACCTAGTGTTCTCTTGTATCCATTGTGTCATTGAATGGTCAGTAATCATCTCAAGTAGAGCATTTCCCATGAGTCATCACCACTCTTTGCTGTCATTTCTTCCCAGCAGATTTCTTTGCAATTAAAGTCGCCCATCATAACTATTCTTCCTCCGTCTTCCATTATTTTAGTTAATGCTATCTTTGTGTCCTCTAACATACTTTTATATTCACTCTCCTCCCATGAGGCTGTTTTCGGAGGCACATAATTGATCACAAATTTTCTGCTCTTCTTATCTCTGTCTTCCACTTCTATCATAATCATCTCTACTGTATTTTTTCCATATATGACACCTTTCACGTTTATATCCTTCTTAGTCAGGAACATAACTCCACCCCCTTGCTTTTTCTCTCTGTTTCTAATCCAATAATTGTATGCATCATGTCCTACACTGTTGGGTGGTAGTGGGCCTTTTAATTTTGTTTCTACAATTCCCATTATGTCCGGTTCTTTTTCTTTCAAATAATCATTCAGCTCATTCAATCCTGTTATTAATCCATCTATATTTGTGTAAGACACTCTTAGTTTTCTGCCACTTCCATTGTGTTCTCTGTTTCCCTTATGTTTTTCTTTTGTATGTCGAACTTCCTTAGTTTCATGTTCACTACTCTCCAATAGAATCTCTCTTTCTCTGACTCCGTTCTGTTCTCGTTTTTTGTCTTAGCTTCCAGTCTTTTCTGCTTTTCTTCCTCTCTTTCCTCTTTATTCATTTCTCTTTTTATCCATATCTTTTTGTGTTGTTCACTTGTTGCTAGTTTCCCTGTTTTGGATAAGATATTCTCTGCCGTTGTTTGTGACTTGAATTTAATCTTAATTGGTCTGGTCTTGTCTGTGCTATACTTTCCGAGTCTAAATTTCTCTTCGATTTGTTTCATAATTCCTGGTTCATCTTCCTGAACTGATTCTAGTAATTGGCTTACTTTTTCATTTTCCTCTTTGATTCTTGTGGTTCTATCTGTGTTGTGTTTCTCTTCCATTCCTAATATAATTATACATTTCTTCTTGTCTGCTAAATCCCTTACTATATTCTCCTTTTGTCTCATCACTTTAATAACTGAGTCTTCAGTATGTTCTTTCAATTGCTGTTTGACTATGTCAGTGAATGAAATCTTATTTCCTTCTTGGGTTTGCTTCCAATTTTTACTTTCTTTAGCTATTGTTTCTCTGTTTTCTTTACTATTCTTCTTCAATTCCTCATTCTCCCCCTTTACCTCTCTTAACTGTCTTTTTAGTTCTTCTATTTCATCAGTTAAGTTTTTATTCGCCTTTTCCAGTTCTTCCAATCTTTCAACCCTTTTTAAAATGGTGTTCATATGACCTAACCTACTCTCCAAGTCCTCGATCACCTTATCAACCTTCATCTCTAGTCTTGTCAGTCGGGGGGGGTTTGAGTCCCCCCCACTCTCTTTAAATCCCTTGAAAATATTCTCATCACTTTCTGCTATATTGCTCCTATCTATACCTCTAATCTTCACATTCCTATTAGACATGTTATCATCCAACTCGTCTTGGGGTCTTTTGTCTACCCGGCGGCCCGTCAGGGCCATTTCCTCCACCTCCTCATTACCTTCCATTTCCCCAGTAATCCCTCCCCTTCTCCTCTTTCCTTACTTTCCCACTACCTCACGAGCAATTCCCCCCCCCCCTGCAAATACAAAAAGGCACTTCTCTTTGCGTTGGTATCCACAATCTGCACTTTTCTTCAGAGCGTTCGTCAAGCCGTCCGTTCGTTGAAAGTGTGTGTGTGTGTGTGTGTGTGTGTTTGTGTATACACACACACACACACACACACACACACACATATATATATATATATATATATATATATATATATATATGTATGTTTATATCTATCTACGTATATATGTATATATCATGTATATATATATATATATATATATATATGTATATGTATATATATATATATGTACACATATATATGTATATATATGTGTGTGTATACATATGCATGCATATATATTATTGTATGTCTATTGTGTAGTTATAGCAAATTGTATTCATTTAGGAATTACAAAAGTAATGCGTAATTGGAAGTATGTATGTTCGTATGTATGTGTAATTGTTCTCGAAGTTTCCGTGAGAAGTCGTATACTATCATTCCTGTTTACTTATTCAATTATCATTTCAATTCTTGTAATGTGAAAGTGGAATGAATGTGAAATAGGATATCTTTGTAAAATATTCGAAAATAACTTATTATTTTGAGTGTCCGTTGTTTTCTGTGTGAAAGGGAATAAACGAAACTAATTGTATGTATACATATGTGTGTATATATATATATATATATATATATATATATATATATATATATATATATATATATAGACAATCTCCATGACAGTCGCGCATAGGATTGATGTCGCTGTTTACTAGCGAATTTCTCACATATATATATATATATATATATATATATATATATATATATGTGTGTGTGTGTGTGTGTGTGTGTGTGTGTGTGTGTGTGTGTGTGTGTGTGTGTAGAGAGAGAGAGAGAGAGAGACGGAGCTCATGTCACGAATGCAATGAGCCGGGACATATTGCTCGACATTGTGAGCAGGGAAACGGACGAGGGGCGGCTGCTGCGCAAGCAGCCACCAAGGAAATGTAAGGACACTATCCAGCCGTATGCCGATTGTAGATGTCTGGTTGAGAGGAAGACGCGCAAGAGCACTAATAGATTCCGGCTGTTCAACCACGATTGTAACGGCCGACTTGATTAAAGAATTCAGACAGTGAGATATGGCTCTGGTGACAGTCGACGGAAGGGAGACAAGGTGCGAAGGTGACCAGGAAATTGAAATGACCGTGGAGGGCATTCCGATACGGCTGAGAGTGCTTGTCGTTAGAACGGTTATAGAGGGAATTGAGGTGGTGCTAGGAATGAATGCAATTGCTCAGCTTGGATAAGTCACGTTTGTCGTCGGACAAGTGAGGATTGGAGCGATACGCGACTCGAGTACGGAAGGGAGAGGGAGGACCCGTCTGAGGCCGGAAATGGACGTAGGAATGACAATGAGGGCCATGGAGGGCAGTGTCACCGCGAAGCTCGACTTTGACGAGAGGGCAGCGCCTTGCACGATTGAGGACAAAGATTTTCGGGCGAAATTTGATGGCCAGATGTGGGAGGTAGGGTGGTACCTGAAAAAATGCTTATCTCTGTTGAAGAACAAAGTCGCCTACTACAAACAGACTCTCGGAGAGGGGGTGAGGGACGACTTTGACATCGAAGTAGAGCGGTGGATTGATGAGGGAATTTTGAGTCCCTGGGCGGAGCCGGTGGAGGATAGAATCTTGCCCCTGATGGCAGTGGTGCAGCCAACCAAAAACAAAGTGCGACCGGTGTTGGATTTCCGAGAGTTGAACCAGTTCGTGAGGTGTCATATTGACGATGATTTTGTAGACGTACGTAACGAGACCCTACGCAGATGGCGCCAAATGTGGGGGGGCATCCACGATTGTAGACATGCAGGCGGCTTACTTATAAATTCACGTGGCGAAGAAGTTATGGAACTACCAACTGATAAAATATAAAGGCAATACATATTGCTTGGCCAGACAGGGGTTTGGGGTGTACTCAGCCCCGAGGATAATGACGAGGATCCTGAAGACAGGACTGGAGAAGACTGAAACGATGAAAGGCACGGACTCATACCTCGATGACATACTGGTAGATGATACTGTTGTACCGGCGTCGGACGTAGTGAAACACTTAGCTCGGTTTGTATTAGTCTCGAAGGAGCCGGAACCGATGGAAGAAGGAACGATATTGGGACTGCGACTAGAGAGAGACGGGACCGGAAACCTGCTGTTCAGGAGAGGCAACGAGATTCCGAATGTAACGAATGGGATGAGCAGACGAGAGCTCTTCTCCTTGTGTGGCAAATTGGTTGGTCACTACCCGATCGCCGGTTGGCTACGTGTAGCGTGCATTTATATGCGGTCAGGATCGAAGTATTGGGGAGAGAAGGTTGATGAGGGCACACTCACGAAGGTACGTGACGTCGTACAACGGATGAGACGCGAGCATCCAGTGAGAGGACAGTGGAATGCAACACAACAGGGCATAGGTGTAGTATGGTGTGATGCGTCGTCTTGGAGATAGGAGGTGTGATAGTCGAAGATGAAGCGTGGCAGAAAAAAAAAATGACTGTCATCATATTACTGTATCGGAGTTGGACGCGGTTATATAAGGAGTCAATCTGGCGCTGAAATAGGGGCTACGCGAGATCGAAAACAGGACTGACTCAGCCACAGTAGTGGGGTAGATAAATTCAGTGCTAACGGCTGAGAAGAGAATACGCACGAAAGGGGCAGCATAGGTCATTATGAAGCGGCGTCTTGAGATCCTGAGGGAGTTAACAGACGAATTCAGCGTAAAGATGAGCGTGACCTAAGTGCCGTTGTGAATGAACAAAGTGGATGCGCTATTCAGTGAAGAAAAGCTGGCTGAAAGAGCCGGAAGAAAAGGACGAGGAGAAGGTTGAAGTGTGTGCTGCAAGGTCCTTATGCGCGAAAGAATGGTATGGAACTCATCACCTAGCTGTTGATAGGTCATTGTTCTTAGCAAGGAAAATTGACCCGAATATAACGAGGGAAGAAGTCCGGCGGGCGGTGAGAGCGTGTGTCTGATGTCAGTCAATAGATCCCGCCCCTAGACCGTACGCGGCGGGGGACTTAGCGTAGAAGAAAATTGGAGGAGGCTGGCCGTTGATGTAACTCACTATCGACGGGATCATGTACTTATTGATGGTTGACTGCGGCCCCGGACGCTTCGCCGTCTGGTGGGAGCTGAAGACGGAGACGGGAGAGGAAATAGCGTGGGTGATGAATGAGATATTTCTGGAACGGGGTCCAGTGGATGAAGTCCTGATGGATAATAGCACCGCGTTTCGGTCGACGACGCTGAAAGAAATGCTGGACAAGTGGAATACGAGACGTTTCTTTCGGGCTGCTTACCGGCCATGTGGAAATGGAATAGTAGAACGACACCATCGCACGATTAAGTCCATCGCCGAGACGGCGCTAGTACCACCCATGGAGGCAGTCTCTTGATATGATATGTTACCTAGGTCAGGCAAAGACGAAGGATCGGTTCCACAGACAGCCTTATTTAAGTATGATTGGCGACATCCCCTGATAGGGCCGGTGCTACCAGCCAATATTGAAGAAGGCCCTACCTCAGTACAGGTGGGGGAGGAGGTATGGGTGAAGCCAAAGGATGGTAAGTGCACGTCACAGTGGACGAGGGGGATCGTAACGGAGGTAAATTCGTGACATATCTTGGATCTTCGTCGTGTGGTGAGTGACGGAGAAAATAAGAGAGTCATGACGCGATAGTGAATGGGGGAGGGACGCCCCGAAGACCCCAGCGACCAGACATCCTCCAAGATAGCTGCAGGACTACGAAGTAAGAAATGGAAGAGACGAAGAAGATGAAGAATAGGTTGATCTCGAGATCAAGGGGTGTGTGGTGTGAATGTGGTGAATATGGTGTAGATAGGGGTGCGCAGTTGGTACCCCCGGCACGGGGTCAAAAAGGTCACGGTGCAGGAGGGCCGAGGGCGCACGACGGGGTGCGCGGTAGTGTGTGTGGAACAATGGGAAGCAAATGGAACTTTACTAGGATTATGTTTATTATAGGTACTGGTTTTAGGTAAGGTAGATTACGGAGTGAGAGAAGTGAGTCGGGGGATTAAAAAGTGAAGCGAAGGCAACTGGAGGAACGGGATTCCACAGAAATCAGGTAAGTGATCGAAAAGACGTACAATACACACACACACACACACACACACACACACACACACACATATATATATATATATATATATAATATTATATATATATACATA